>NC_063059.1:5747461-5928219 GCF_018812025.1 Megalobrama amblycephala | reverse complement strand
AAAGCTTTGATTGAAACGAACTACACAACCCCAGCGCAGAGGCTGTTCTATCTTAAAAGGTACATAAGTGGAGATGCACTTAGTGTACTAGAGGGAACCTTTTATAGGAGTGATGAGGATTCATACACTCAAGCTTGGGATGCCCTGATCAAACGCTATGGACACCCTTTTGTAGTTGAAAGAGCATTTAGGGCAAAGCTGAGTAATTGGCCAAAAATCAGACCTAAGGAATCACAGAAGTTAAGGGAGTTTAGTGATTTCCTCATCTCCTGCAAAAATTCAATGCCTCATGTAGTAGGTCTAGAAGTTTTGGACGATTGTGAAGAAAACCAAAAATTGCTTCAATTTCTTCAACAGTTGGATGAAAGGGTTCAACACAACAAAGAAGGACATGTGGAAATGCCCTTACCTTTCAGAGAGCTTCCTCAATTACTAAACAATAAGCAGCATGCTACAGTTCATTTGAAGCATTTGAAAAGAAAACTGGAGAAAAGTCCTAAGTACAGAGAGGACTATTTGAGATTTATGAACAGTGTCTTTAAAGTTGGTGATGCCAAAGATGCAGATGCCACACCAAAAGAAGGCAATACTTGGTACATTCCGCACCATGGGAATAATTCTTAAGAAGCAGACATTATAATTGAAGCAAACAAAGGCATCAGTTGAAGCGTGTTTTTTCTAATCACAGAGAAAAAAATCAGGAGCCGTTATATATATGAATTTAGCAGTGAATATTTGCAGTTTATTTTTTTGCCATAATTCTAATCTAACACTGGGTGTATTACAGCTTCAGAATTATATTCGTATAGACTGTCAACAGTGATAAGGTACAGCTAAGAGTGGTCCTAACCAACCTTACGAAAGATAGTTGTACATTTAAGTGACTTATGTATTACCAGCTTGGTCCTTTTGTCCTTATTTCCCAGTTCTGTGTTTAGCGTATTCAGCTCATCCACAGTCTGGCATGGTCCATTTTCCAGGATGTCCCCCCCTTCCTCAGTCACTGTCACCGTCCCAGCAACAGCAGCCAGTATGCTTCTTTGCATCGCTAAGATGTCTTGCTGGGTTTCTGCAATGTCTTGCAGTTTTTGCAAGACTTTTGTGCGATAGTCTGTGAAGCAATATTGCAGATTGGTACTTGAAAATACAGTATAGTGTGAAAAATCAAAAACGTGACTTACTCTTTGTTGCTGCTTCTGAAGAACACTGGGGCTCTTCTAAGAGGAGCTGTGAGGCAGCTGTGGCATTACATTAGAATTTACTTTTCAAAGTTTAGAAGTAAATCACTCTATCTAGAATGGTTAATACAATAATATAATAATATAATGAAATTTTGTAAAATACCTTGAAGGGGTTGTGCCATACACGATAGCCGGGATGCTGGCGGTGATGCTTCTGCTGCAAAAATAAAATCCAAACAGACTTAGCATTCATAAGTTGAAGGGATAAGTATACATAAAAAAGAGAGACAAGTCAAAATGTATCTGTTGCCAGTGAGAAGGCAGAGAGAGAAATATTTTTTTTAATTATGTCTTTATACTTAAAAATATATTTGTATATTCTACAAACCATTGTCCAGAGGCTGAAAATTGGAGAATGGCTTATCTGTGAATATAAAATAAAAAGGAAAAGGCATCTAATAGGTTGGTTAAAAGTTATGTGTTAATCATGTTACATGTTTAACAACTTACATTTGGGTGGAAGAGGTTTTGAAAGGGTTTTATTCTCAGTTGGGAAAACTCTGCTATCATCTAAAATTAAAAACAGAGTTCACAAATAGAACTGAAATTAATAAAACAATTATGACACATCGTGCACTCCATAATGTTTGAGATAAATATATATATTTTTTCTTAACCCTTGTGCGATCTTTGTTTGGGGTACATTCAGGGTCTCTCTTTAAATCACTTTATAAAAGACCCACATTTCTAACTTTCATTCAAGTGGATAACATGGATAATTTGACATGGTTTAGTGTAAGATTTTTGCCCATCTTTTGGAAAATGCAGTTTTAAAAGTAAAAAAAAATCTTTCACCAGTAAATGGCTGCAGAGCTCCACCTTTTGATTTGTGCTATTTGACTAACTGAAATATATCTTTTCACAAGTTTTTTTTCAGTTGGATTCATATCTAAATATTATGAAATCACAATTATAAGAATAAAAATTACTTTTTGTCAAAGTTTATCTTTTTTTTTTTTTGCTGAATTTTTTTTTTAATAATCTTACATTACGATTAGACCCTGCTTAGAACATGGACAAAATTCATCCTCAAAAACATTATTGAATACTTACCATCTGAGGAGGAATCTGTTTCAGACAGATATCTTGTTGGCTTTTTGTGTGCCCTCTTTTTTTTCGTTGTGGAGCTTTCCTCTGTTTCAATATTTGAGGTCTCCACAACACGCCGGCATTTCTGGACACCTTTGGTGTATGAGTCTGGAAAATATGTTGTTGGTGTAAAGTATAGTTTTTTTCTTTTTTTTAAAGCAATTTTCTTGATAATTAGATATGATTTTAACAATCCTCACTGTACTGAAGATACTGTAGATTAATTTAAATAATGCAAAAACTATTAAATTACCTGTTCTTAGCCAGATTTTTTTTATTAGACACCGCCTCCACTTTCCTTTGTCTGGCATTGTGCAGTTTTTTACAAGCTGCCTTATGTTTCCAAATGTCCAGTAACAGAACGTTCCCTGAAAGAAAAAAAGGGGTTGCTTTACCATTCTTGAACAGACATTTATACTGTAAATGATTGCGAAAGCTTATTGAAACCAAAAACATACCTCTTTGGTCTCTTCCAACCACGAGGTTGGGACTAGTTCCACTGCACTGTCCTCTGTAAATTCCACCACTGCATATTTTTTTGTGTCCATCTGTTGAGATTAAATTAAACACACACACACACACACACATTATATATATATATATATATATAAATAAATGTAAAGATAAAGATATTGCATTACAGTTATTCAACAACTTATTATTGCGTATTTGCGTATTATAACATTATAAATTTAATGACCTTCACTGTTTCTTGTCCTTGATTTCTCTGAATGTCCTGTAACTGGAGATCTCAACATTGGCAGTCTAGTGCAGTGTGTGTGTGTCTGTGTGTGTTCTTTTCACCACAACGTTGTAAATTCCTGACTTTACTATCTTAGTGGGGCCAGCAGTATAAACCAGAATGTGTGTGTGTGTGTGTGTGTGTGTGAGAGAGAGAGAGAGAGAGAGAGAGAGAGAGAGAGAGAGTGAGTGAGTGAGAGAGAGAGAGAGAGAGAGAGAGAGAGAGAGAGAGAGATTGTGTGATCAGTGCTCATGCAGGATTGCTAAGAAAATCATCTCTTGTCTCTTTTCTACCATTATGGCATTTCTTGTCAGCTGCCATTCTGGAATGAGCTTCATAACTGAATGTCTTGATTGCACTTTGAAACAGCCAAGTATTCTTGAGTCACACGGATCTCTGAAAAGTGGTTCAGTTTTTTCAAAAAGTTTGCACAACAGCATCTGGGAACCTGAATCATCCAATTCTTCTCTCTCTTCGATGGCCTCGCAACAATGTCCTTCAGCAAGAATGAAGGCATTGTTAGGCCTTTTGATTTTGGACTTGGAAGTATCCACAGACAGTGGGGAATTTGACGTTTCCCCCAGCCGTTTGACCACTTGAGTAAGTGGCTGCTTTCCTGATCTTACGAGACGTTTCAGTTTCCCAAGATAGTTCTCAAATGGGAATGCGCTGCACGCATCAAGACTGCCAAAAGCCATTGCCTGTTCCGGTAGATGTACCATTGAATGTATATTGTACACCATGAAGTGACTTCCATAGAGTTCTTTTGTTTCTCCAACAAAGTATGTCATCAGCTCTTTACAGTAGCTGTTGTGGTCCACTGCCAGAGTAGGGCAGAGCAGAAGACCCAAGGCAACACTGAACGCCATGAAATGTTCATACAACTGGTCTGCCAGAATTCCCTTCAGCACGATCTTGCCAGTGTATACAGCAAACTGACGCAGTTCTGTTGCCTTCCACCTGTCGATGTCTTCTAGGTTCCTTGGTTTTCGGGCAAAACAGCTTGGAATGACCTCCCTAAGTGACAGCAGCCTTTGAGTCACTTCATTTATTTGACCAGCAGACATTCTCACCTTTCTGTCTCCTCTAACCCACTCTGTGATGAGCTTTTTCATTACACCCAGGCAGGCTTGGTGCATGTAGTCAATTGGAAATTGCTCTACCATGTCCAGTGGGAGGTTCAAAAATGGAGACATTGGAATGTCTTCATTCTCCTGACGTCTTGTCATTTCAGCACGGTATGTGGCATTGGTGCGTAGAGTGAGGTTGTCCACCTCTGGGTAAGTCACTCGACCAGAAACCCATGTGCCCTTCTGTGTGCATTTGTCGCACCCATAATACCCAGAATACTGCTTGATCTTTTTTACCATGGCTCTTGCGGGTGCGTCACACACAACACATCTGATTTTTATATCTTTTCCATCCAAACCATTTTCAAGCAGTTCCTGAATGTCCTTTATGGCTTCTTCTGTAAAATCCAGGTTTGCTGGTTTGGTGGGTCCAAGTGTCAGTGTTACAGGGAAGACACTGATGGGTGTCAGGTGAATGGCACAGAGGATGGGCCAAAGATGTGCCCTGCTGCTTTTAAAAATGGGCAGGCCATCTATATTAAATGATAGTTCCAAAGTGCTAACTCCTTCTGTTACCTCCCTTGGATAGCGCTGCAGCTGCATGTGAAGGGTCTCTCTTAAATTAAAATGGACACACTCCATTCCAGACTTTATCACTGATTTAACAAGTCTTGGAGTTTTCAGCAATGTCCTTGCTGTTGATGGAAGCTCTGGGTGTCCATTTGTTTTAAGTCCCCTCAGGAGATCATCTAAGGCATTATGTGTGATTAAGTGTTTTGTTGCCCATTCTTGTAAAAATGTTGTGAGGGAAGTTGAGGCTATTTCTTTTTCACTCTCAGTTCCTGAGATGAAATTTCCTTCACTGAGCCCATCATCCACACTGCCAGGTCCAGAACTGCAGCTTTCCCCACTGACCCCAATTTGCACACTTTCAATAACACTTGACAAGTTTTCATCAATGGAATTGATGTGTTGAGGTGCTATTGGAAGAGGTGTTATTGAATGAGGTGTTATCGGATGATCAGATGTTTCTGACGATTCCTCTCCTATAAACCTTTCAGCCAATGATCTTCGTGCATATTTCCACTGCCTTGTGTAGCGCTGCCTCTTGGATTTTGAATCCATTCTAAATTAAAAATATTAGACTTGATAAAAATGTGGTAATGGCATATTTTGCAATATTTCACTGTACCTACACTACATGGCCAAAAGAATGTGGACACTTAAACATCACACTCACTGGCAATCTTCAATCTTCTTATTGAGATTAACAGAAGTTTAGATGTTGATGTTTGGTTGAAAATGTTTCATTTGTGTGTTTGGTTTAGTTGGGCTATCGACCCTTGAATTTTCTCATTTTAGTTCTCTTTCAGTATTGTAGGTGTTTTCAGAAAACTTTTCTGCATTGATAAAGGAAGACATTAAAGATGTCTTTAACATCTAACTTTAAGTCTCAACATGGGCCAGAAAATATTGATGTTATGCTGCATGTTGCTTTATTTAAAAGCAATAACTGTGAAATCAGTAACACAGTGATGTTTATATTATCGCATGCATAATGGTTAACTGCAAGAGATTTGCATTTTACAGTGAAATTGTTTGATCCCAATTGAGGAAATGCCTGTAAAACTTTCCCTTTCAAAATTCTTTCCATACTTTTTTAAACCTCTCTGTAGATTTTTCAGACCATATTTAAACATAAATAGTAAATAAAGCAATTTTCAGCATAATATTTGGTATATAGCACAATCATATTTTCTGTTTTTGTTGTTGTTGTTTTCTTGAAGTGATGTGTCCTGCATATGCACCTCTGATACTGTCTTTAATGTTGCACTATAACAGCAAAGTCTGATTTAGATGATTGTTTGCTCCTTGTTTGCTGTTTGAGTGGCACATGTACATTTGTTAAGAGAAGTTTAAAAGAGTCATGATTAAGTTAAAGATAAACATTTTTGTGTGTGTAATAAAAATATGCACCTTGAACTCATTGTCATGTTTGAAAATCATTAAACGATTACAAAATTTTTGCCTTGAAATCACTGAAAAATTAATTTTTTTTAGAAATTTTAGAAAACTGTATTGGGGCAACACAAATATTTCTTTATACTTCTTACCTTTCCCTGAACTGTGGAGACCAGAGCAGCTGAGCACACAGTGCTTGCTGAAGCTTTGGCACTGATGGGTCAAGAGACTGGGGGAAAGGGGAGGGGGTAGAAGAGATTAGTGTTCTTGCTAACAGAAAGTGTCCATAATAACAGTTAAGTTGTGACCTGCCATTAAATAGAACAAGAAGAATTCAGCCCATCTTATTTGGGTAATTTGGATAGATAGTACTGTCCTGAATATACAGTACTAAGTCAAAAAATAGCTGAATATATAAAATTAACCCGTTCAAAAATGTGCATACCCTTGATTCTTAATATTGTGTGTGGTTACCTTGTGATGGTTGTTCATGAGTCTCTAGTTTGTCCTGAACAGTTAAACTGACCACCGTTCTTCAGAAAAAATCCTTCAGGTCCTGCAAATTCTTCAGTTTACCAGCACCTTTTGCATATTTGAACCCTCTCCAGCAGTGACTGAATGATTTTGAGATCCATCTTTTCACACTGAGGACAACTGAGGGACTCAATGCTCCAGAAGAAAACATGACGCATTAAGAGCCGGGGGTGAAAACGTTTGAACAAGAAGATGATGTGCAGGATCTGGAGAATTTTTCTGAAGAACGCTGGTCAGTTTTACTGTTCAGGACAAACAAGGGACTCATGAACAACCATCACAAAACATAAAAACAGTCGTGGATCATTCAGGTAACCACACACAGTTTTAAGAATCAACGGTAGGCTATGTAAACTTTTAAATGGGGTCATTTTTATAAATTCTGCTCTTTTTTTTTCTCTTGTGCACTTTATGTAAACAACCATTATGTGAAATACTTTATTCAGAACAGATAACATGCAATTTTCATGATCCTTTTTTGTTAAAATGATTAACATTTTTTGCTGATTCTGCAAGGGGTAAACTTTTCAGTTGAGATTTCAAAAAACAAACAAACAAAAAAAAAAAATGGATTTGAGTTGGGGGTAAAACAACAAAATATTTTATTGAACAGCCATGTCTAGATAGGTAAAACAACATTAAAACATATGAAATTACCTGAAAGTCTAAGATGACTTGCGTAGCTGCTGTTGACACAAGGAAAGGGGAGAGAAAGTAGAAATGTCTGAATATGATTTAAAATGCATTCAGTTTCATCAGTGGTTTTTGACTAAGGTTATGATGAACATGACAAATCATAGATGCAGGATGCATTTTAAAGAAGAAAAAAAAATCTTCAGTTATTTAAAGAAACCCAAATATGTCTGATTGTTAGTCATACATATACTTACAAAGCCAAAAACGTTCTGTGCTGGGCTTTTAAACGAGTCTTTGGGTGTATTTAACTGCTGTTAACACACAATGAAAGAGGAGAGAACATGAGTATACAAATTAAAATGCTTTCAGTTGCATCAGCGATTTCTGACTTCTCAGAATGTGTAGAATTATAACTTACAATAATCAGACGACAATTGACACTGAAAAAGAGAGAGAAGAGAATAATTATTTATAGTATAAATTACAAAAGTTACTTAAGGCTCTTGAACTATTAATAGCTTCTGAAAGTGCATGAAGATGAGAAGACTGCAGGCAGCAGTGCATCTGATAAAACTTTACAATAACAAGTAAGAAACCATATAAAGTCAGTAAAATACATGGTCATTCTTGAATATAATCATAATAATAACAATAACAATAGTAATATGCTAATTATTATTATTATTATTTGTATTATTTGTATTATTACTATTAATTATAATTAAAATAATAACAAAACATAATAACTGTTATTATTATTATTGGTATTACTAATACTAGTAACCAAATAACAAGTAAGAAACACAAGGGGATAGAAACATGTCTGAATATGATATAAATTAAAATGCATTCAGTTTCATCAGTGTTTTATGACTAAGGTTATGAGGAGCATGACAAATCAGAGATGCAGGATGCGTCTTAAAAAAAAAAAATCAAACATACTTACAAAGCCAAAAACGTTCTGTGCTGGGCTCTTAAAAGAGCCTTTGGGTGTATTTAACTGCTGTTAACACACAATGAAAGAGGCGAGAACATGAGTATACAAATTAAAATGCTTTCAGTTGCATCAGCGATTTCTGACTTATCAGGATGTGTAGAATTATCACTTACAATAATCAGACGACAATCGACACTAAAAAAGAGAGAAGAGAATAATTATTAGTATAAATTACAAAAGTTAATTAATGATTAAATATTTAAATATTAAATAATATCAATAATAGTGGTAATAATAGGCTTATTAATAGGAAGAATTATAAAAATAATAACATTAAATAATTTATTAATACAATAATAGTATTATTGTTTATACTACTACTACTAATAATAATTATTATTATTATTAATACTGTTAACAATAATAATTCAAATAAAATATAATAATTGTATAATATAATCATTTAAAATATAATAATTTTAAACATTAATTAATTAAATATATTTAAATATGAAATATTAATAGTAGTAGTATCAATAATAATAATAATAACAATAATAATATTTTTTTAATTAAATTAAAAAATTTCAATATTTAATTTCATTATACAGTTTTCATCTTACAGCGGCTTTTGTCTCGCTCTAGAAGTGACGCCTGTGCGCGCTCGCAGCCCTGAAGGCGCTACTTTCCATACAAAGTGAATAGGCCTATATTATAATTACAAAGTGAACATATTATAATTGTAGAATTTATTTCTTTTTACGCAAGGTTAACAGGAAAGACATAACTCTGAAATGAAAGAGCTTCTCTCAATCCGAGCGGATATGCTCTATTATCCCAAGTGACGTCACACAGACTAACGGCATTTAACGGTATTTAACGCTATACCAGGTATTTGACGGTGCTGATAAATGGATAAAAAGACAGAAATCCATTGTTTATGTGAACAATATATGTACATTTACTGGAAATGACAGTTAATCAGTTTTATGACAATTTAAAAGGTTCGTTATGTAAAAGTGGCCGTTATTTAGTGTAACGTATACCCTGAGTATAGGCTATAATTAGATTTTATTATTTGCTTTCTTTCTTCAAGTTTTAAATGTTATTTACATTTATAGTGGGTTCATACATTTACATTAAAGTCATTTATACATTACAAAGTAATTTACCTAAATCGGTTAAATAAAAAAGTACTTTACCTGAGAAAAACTCGCAGGATGGGATTTCCTCTCACAAGGTACCGTGCTCTGCGCGCGGTGGACACAAGACCCCAGCTTATATATGCCCGCCGGCAGGTTTCGCGGGCTTGGCACGCGAGTAAGAATTTAAATGAAGACAGAATATATATATATATATATATATATATATATATATATATATATATATATATATAAAATGTAAATTTTGATTCCTTGTATATTATATATAAACTTAGATTTATTGTATTATATTATATTATATTATATTATTAATTAATTAATTAACAATTGTTTTGGTGATACCTGGATGTGGAAATATGTATAATATAGTATATAATGTATATAATATTAAACAACCCATAGGTGGCGATATCGCTAGTGAGTCGCCAAAGATGCTGGAAGAGAAGAAGCATGTATGCACGAGAGAACTACGTTGCGTGGGACCATTTGATGTTTTTGACGTGCAAGTGGTTGGAGGTAAGTATAGTATGATATGTGTTATGTTGAAATTGTATTGTATTTTATCGTAGTAGTCATTTGTGGGATATATGTGTGTTTTCCCCCCGACGTGCACCACAGTGTATGCAGTCTATGGTATGCACGCGCTAAATAAAATTACTTTGAAAATGGATCACTGTTAAAATCTATCTTTACTATTGAAACTTAATCAAATGTGTCAGAGAAGTTATATGTTATTAGGTGTTTATTACAAAGAATACCATGACAAATAATGGCTATTGAGTAACGTTAATCACATATTTTGTAGAGGGGGTGAAAATTAATATGTCACCTGAAATTAACCCAAATTACAGGGGGTAAAAATGACATTAGTGAAAGTGAAGACCAAGTATTGATTTTATATCATTTTATTAATTTTGTTTATTGAAAAAAAGGTGAAAGTGCCATGTGAAGGCCAAGTATGGTAACCCAGAATTTGTCCTCTGCTATTAACCCATTGAAGTTAGTGCACACACATTAGGTGTAGTGAGTAGTGAAGACACACACACACACAGAGCAGTGGGCAACCATTCACTTTTGGTGCCTGGTGCAATTGGGGTTTAGGTGCCTTGCTCAAGGGCACCTCAGTAATTTCCTGCCTGTATTGAGACTCGAACCTGTGACCTTCAGGTTACAAGTTTGACTCCCTAACCATTAGGCTTTGTAGGTCTATCTGGAAAATCTGTTGTTTTTAGCAATATTTGTTGCTATTTTAATACCCCATACCTGTAACTAAAGAAATATTTAATATATCTTAATATCCTTTTAGATTCTGGTTCTTAAACTTTCTTTTGTTATTGTCATTTTGAAGGCCCTATACTGTTTAATTCTAGAGATATTGGGATCTCAGTATAATTTCATGAATAAATTGTTAAATTGACACCTTTTCAGTGGTCTGAAAAATGCATATCATATGCTAAATTATGACTTTGTTTTTCTCCATAGAGTTCTTTTGATTTTGGACTTGGAAGCCTCCACAGACAGTGGGGAATTTGACATTTCCCCCAGCCGTTTGACCACTTGAGTAAGTGGCTGCTTTCCTGACCTTACGAGACGTTTCAGTTTCCCAAAATCGGTCCCGGTAGATGCACCATTGAATGTATATTGTACACCATGAAGTGATTTATTTTGTTTCTCCAACAAAGTATGTCATCAGCTCTTTACAGTAGCTGTTGTGGTCCACTGCCAGAGTAGGGCAGAGCAGAAGACCCAAGGCAACACTGAACGCCATGAAATGTTCGTACAACTGGTCCGCCAGAATTCCCTTCAGCACCACTGTATACAGGTTCCTTGGTTTTTGGGCAAAACAGCTTGGAATGACCTCCTTCCCTTGGAGTGACAGCAGCCATTGGGTCACTTCATTTATTTGCCCAGCAGACATTCTCACCTTTCTGTCTCCTCTAACCCACTCTGTGATGAGCTTTTTCATTACACCCAGGCAGGCTTGGTGCATGGTAGTCGATTGGAAAATTGCTCTACCATGTCCAGTGGGAGGTTCAAAAATGGAGACATTGGAATGTCTTCATTCTCCTGACGTCTTGTCATTTCAGCACGGTATGTGGCATTGGTCCGTAGACTTTTTTTACCATGGCTCTTGCGGGTGCGTCACACACAACACATCTGTTTTTTTATGTCTTTTCCATCCAAACCATTTTCAAGTAGTTCCTGAATGTCTTTTATGGCTTCTTCTGTAAAATCCAGGTTTGCTGGTTTGGTGGGACCAATTGGCAGTGTTACTGGGAAGACATTGATGGGTGACAGGTGAATGGCACAGCGGATGGGCCATGACGTCTTATCATGTGTCACTGGTGCATAGAATGAGGTTGTTCACCTCTGGGTAAGTCACATGCCCAGAAAGGAAGCACCATAACAGCATCATATAATTTAATTACAAGTGACCATCAGATTTTTACATCACTTTAAAAATGTAAATCAGATCCGTAAAGCTAAAGCAAATTTCTTTATTGAGATAATTAAAGGGACAAATGGAAATGGAAAATTAATATGGGAAAATTTAAATAATCTGTTAGGACGAAATAAAGATATAAATTTCAAAGATCTGCAACTTCAAGTTAAAGGTATGCTAACTGATAATTTAGACATTATCGTCAATAGCTTTAACAGATACTTTATTAGCTCAGTTGAGGATTTGACAATGCATTTTAAATGCCGCAAACATCCCATACAAGCCTCTAGATGCTAATAAACCAATATTTAGTATACAGGATATATCTGTTACTGACGTTATAAAAATAATTTCATCTCTAAAAAGTTCAAAAGCCAGAGATACTTTTGGTTTCACTAATGATCTTTTAAAACTCCATAAAGAGGCTCTTGCAAGCCCAATTGCACACCTTGATAAATCTATCTATAAAACAGGGAATAGTGCCCTAAACATGGAAGACATGGAAGACGGTTATCCCAGTCTTTAAGGCTGGTGATAAGTCAAAACCAGAGAATTTTCGTCCAATAAGCATTCTACCAATAATTTCAAAATAGCTGAAAAATGGGTTGCCTCACAGTTAATTGAACACCTAAACAGTAGTGATACCCCTTTCCATCCAATTCAGTTTGGATTTCGCAAACATCACTCTACAGAAACAGCCACTTGTTATTTTCTTGAGAAAGCTTAATTAAATAATTAAATTAAATATTTAATTAAATTCTTGAGAATTTAAAAAGCGGGCTTTGTAGGGGCTGTTTTTCTGGACTTGAAACGAGCCTTTGATGCCATTAATCATAATGTGCTTCTTGCTAAATTGACTTATTTTAATTCCTCTGAAAGAGCACATTGTTATATGCAATCATATTTGTCAGACAGAAAACAAGCTGTACAAATAGGAAATTCACAGTCATCTTATCTTACTTGTTCTGCTGGAGTCCCACAAGGCTCAATACTGGGACCGATTTTATTCAGTCTCTATGTTAATAACTTACCAAATGTCTGTTCAAATATAAAAATGCAATTATACGCTGATGATACAGTATTGTATTCTCACGGCAGCCAGCAGTGGGGCCAGAGCCATCTGTCTTTGTCAGTGGAGATAGACTAGATGTGTTAGAACAATTTAAGTATCTTGGTGTGGTCTTTGATTCACATCTTGACATTTAAGCAACATGTAAAAAAAAAAAATCACAAATATTATAAAATTTAACTTGTCAAATTTCCAACGTATATGGCCTTTTCTTACTGTTGAGTCAGCAAAGGCTTATATGCATGCAATGATATTTACATAACTTAATGTTATACAATCTGGTCTCATACAACTGAGAGCATCTTAAAACCCCTCAAGGGTTTTTGGCGACTTACTTAATGTACAATGGCGCAGAACTAAATTTAGCCAAATGGTGGTGTCTAGCTCAAGTTAGGAATTGTGACAATTACTTAACCTTTAAAAAAAAACCTTAAACAATGGCTGAAATCAAACCAGCGATGTACCCATATGTAAATAATTTTCTTATTGGATGTCTGTTCATAGTGGCCTTTTAACTTCTATGTGACTGCTGTTTACAGTACTTAGTCTTTGTTGTTCTGTGTAATATGTCTACATGTATGTTGTTATGTTTGTAAATAATCTGTATTTTGTGTTTTATGATACCTGCCTTAGGACAACGGATGAAATTGTGCTAATTCCAGCATATTTACACTGATGCTCATTGCTGATTTGTTGATCAATGTGTACTGTCCTAATTCAAATAAAAAATAAAATAAATAAATAAATCATATAATTAAAATAGGAAACAGCCAAGCTGGCAAAATAATATAAAATGTTTAATAGATAAATAAAATTTGTAAATGATTGTTTTGACACACCCATTTTAGATCTTGGAGTCACTACTAATGAGCTGATAACCTTAATCAGGTGTGTTTGATTGAGGGGACAACGTGCAGTGCTGGTGGGCCTCCAGGAATGTGGTTGGGAACCACTATCCTAATTGTTTACATTTTGCATAAAGTATAATAGCTGTCATCGTTCAGATTATTAATGCAAGGTTCATCCAAACTGTATTTAATGTAAAGCTCCAATTAAATTAAGATAATTATTCACTCACAAATAAATCTCTCAATGAGTAAAATTGTCTCTATTGACTACACATTATGTACAGTTGTGCTCAAAATTATTCATACCCTTTGTAAATATAATCAAAGAAGGCTGTGAAAATAAATCTGCATTGTTCATCCTTTTGATCTTTTATTTTAAAACTTTATAAAAATCCAACCGTTCATTGGAGAATAAGAATTTTAAATGGTTAATAATACTAATAATAATCTCATTGTGAAATAAATGATTTTCTATAATACACATTGCTCACAATTAATCATACCCTTTTATTCAAAACTTTTTTAACCTCCTTTTGCCAAGATAGCCATTATATGACTTCTAACAGGGACAGTCAAGTTGATTTTTTTTTTTTTTTTTTTTATCTTTTGCTGTTTGATAGAATCAATGATGCCATGTATCTGAACAAGATGTCCTGGATATCCGGCGGAAAAATAGGCCCACAATATTCCAGCAGTACTTTTCATAGCTCTTATCTTGACAAAAAAAGAGGTTACAAACAGATTAAAAGGGTATGATTAATTGTGAGCAGTGTGTATTAGAGAAAAAAACATTTATTTCATAATGAGATTATTATTAGTATTATTAACCATTTAAAATTCTTATTCTCCAATAAACGGTTGCAGATTTATTTTCACAGCCTTCTTTGGTAATATTTACTAAGGGTATGAATAATTCTGAGCACAACTGTATGTAATGACAAGTAAGTTTATATTTTTAATTATTTCCCTGGTTCAGAAAGTAACAGTGGCTGTGATAAACTTTCACCTTATAAAGACAGTCTAATTTTGTTTCTGTCAAATATGCCTGCTCCTGAGCAAGTTTGAGCTTAATGACTTCAAAGAATCTAACAATCCTGGATCATCTCTAATCATCAACTGTAAATACTGATGATTAATTCACATACGAAAAACAAACCCCTGTTGTTTACCTGTCGATGATGATTATCATTATTAATTTAATCTCCGATCATTATTTTACAGGTGTTCATCTGTTTCCTTATTTGGCTGGTTTGGAAGGATTACAGAAAAGACACAGATGGTTGAATGGTCAATGACACAAAACAGGCAGAAGAAATACAACACAAGTACAAGGGTTAAGTTAAACATGAACTTTTCGTAGTGTCCATGGAAATGTGCAAAACCAATCTGACTGGCTTCTAGTTAATCCTGCCTGACTGTGTAGTGTCATTTTAACATAAAGCTTCCAGAGCCCTCCAAGTGTCAGTCTCCAGCGTTGCAGGCTCATGGACATGTGCTACAAAAATTCTTGGCGAAACTCTCTGCAAAAAAAATAAACCTATATATAATTTACTCATTACTACATGTGACAATAGTGTTTATAGCACCTTAAATTGTAATTTACTTTCCCTAATGTTGCTCCAGTCATGTATGACTTTTTGTTTCATGGAACAACACCTAGTTGTGAGCTGTCGACAAAGCCCTTAAGACCACAGTAGAAGTTGTAACAATTTAAAACATTAACCCCCCCCCCCCCCTAAATAATAGCATGAAATCAGCATTACAATGTTTCCAATATGCTTCAAATGTATTATCTCCCTTTAATAGTGCTGCAGCTGCTCACCAAGGCTCTCTCAATTTAAAATGGACACACTATCCCTGACATCGCTGCCTATCACTGTTTTATTGTGTATGGGGATGTTCTTTATGTTGATTTTGAGTGATGTTGATTATTTTGTTGCTTACTGTTGTGTACATGAAGCTGAAACCATTCTTTACACTCTTGCCCCCCCCCCCCCCACCCTTTTTTTGGTCCTGCTTTAAAACTATTTCCCCAGTTATATCTTTTTAATGCTGTAACAAGACCTTGTTCTGTTGTTCCATTTGTTCCTGTTTTAATAAAACATTTTAAAAATGAATTGCTATTGTATTGTCGTCTTTAGTCTTGCCCAAGAGATTACAACCCAAAAATGTGTGTGTAATGGTAAAAAACACAAATATTTACATTGTCTTACCTGACTGCCTCTTTTTTCTTTTTTTTCCTAGTGAGCTGAGTACAGAAATGTTTGACCACTTATTCATGTAGTGCAGCTGTTTGAACACTAGACCTGGTTAATGTACTGTCTTACACCATATTATACAGATGGATATTATACAGTTAATATTCGTCCGAAAATGTTTACAACAAAACACAAAAAATATTGTGCATGAGCGTCCTCTACTGTGAGATAATGGTAATGTAATATCTGGCTTGTTGAATTAACTGATCACAGTTTCGGTGAATATTTTTTATTACAAATTACATCTTAGTTTTTAAAACATTTTAAAGGACTGTAGAAAGTGTGCACATCAAATTTGATTCATTTTCGGCTGCTGTGAATGGTTACTTTTGAACTTTGTCAATGCATTATAATCTCAAATCACACAGCTGCACTCATAACTAAAAATAACCTGTAGGGAACGTTCTGGGAACGTTCTCTTTAGGTTATAAAATGAACTCAAAAAATAACCTACAGGGAACGTTCTGGGAACGTTCTCTTTAGGTTATAAAATGAACTCAAAAAATAACCTACAGGGAACGTTCTGGGAACGTTCTCCTTAGGTTGTAAAATTATCCCAAAAAAAGAACCTGCAGGGAACGTTCCCAGAACGTTCTCTTTAGGTTATAAAAATAAAACCAAACAATAACCAACAGGGAACGTTCTGGGAACGTTCTCTTTAGGTTATAAAATGAACCCAAAAAATAACCTACAGGGAACGTTCTGGGAACGTTCTCCTTAGGTTGTAAAATGATCCCAAAAAAAGAACCTGCAGGGAACGTTCTGGGAACGTTCTCTTTAGGTTAAAAAAAAGGGAACCAATAGAGAACGTTCTCAGAACGTTCTTATTTGGTTCCCCAAAAAAATAACCAAACGGGAACCATATGGGAACGTTAGGGGAACGTTCTGTGTTTACTGGGGCGGGGCCTAATGCTGATAAACTCTCATGTGAACAGAGGTAAGTCTGCTGAATTTATACCTCTTTACATCGGTTGAGTTGATTAACTGAATGCTCTCCACCTTTGCTAATTAGGTTAATTATCTGAACTTGCTCCTCCCAAATTTTGTTAATAAAACATCATTTATCTCCCTCTGCTCACAGCCTTTTGCATTTATTTTTTTTGTTATGTCCTGCCAAATCTCACCTTTTTTTCGGTTTGTGACAGATGAGTTTAATTTGCTTTCAAGGACTGTTTTGTTTTCTTTGTATCCATCAATTAAAATCAGAATTTCTTCATGACTGAAATTTTTCTTCCTGTTTCGTTTCTCCTCCATGTGTGGGATAGATATTTTCAATTAAAAGTGTAATGTTTTGAGTTCGATAAAGTTTGCTTTAATGTCTTTTTTAACTTTCAGTTTAGGCCAGTCAAGAATGAGTTTGAAATTACACACTGTTCATACTATTTACTGTTTACCTATTAGAAGGCTTGTGATTGGGTTAAGAAAAATTGACGTCATTCTATGCGACAACGCATTACTTTACGGAGAGCTTACGACCTACTAGCTACGTTCTGCCTTAAAGGGTTAGTTCACCCAAAAATGAAAATTCTGTCATTTATTACTTACCTTCGTGCCGTTCCACACCCGTAAGACCTTCGTTAATCTTCAGAACACAAATTAAAATATTTTAGTTGAAATCCGATGGCTCCGTGAGGCCTACATAGGGAACAATGTACACTTCCTCTCTCAAGATCCATAAAGGTACTAAAAACATATTTAAATCAGTTCATGTGAGTACAGTGGTTCAATATTAATATTATAAAGCAGCGAGAATATTTTTGGAGCACCAAAAAATCTAAATAACGACTTATTTAGTGATGGCTGATTTCAAAACACTGCTTCATGAAGCATCGGAGCATAAATGAATCAGTGAGTCTAGATATAAAAAAGGCCAGGAATGCAAAAACACAATTATAAAGGCATTCACTGCTCATAGTATTAGTAAAAAAGGAAAAGTCAACAAAGAAACATGGTCAAACCTGGCAATGGATGTTTTAAAAATGACAAATGATAAACTATGAAAATGGTTAATGACAATATGGAACAGCAACAGGCAAGGTATATGTACTGAAGTACTTTGTAAAGGTAAGAGACAGTGTTAAATTGCTTTGATACTGTTTCCATAATTCATGTTATCTAAGTGTTTTTCTATGACAGCTGTGTTTTATGCATTACCTTTAATTCAGTAAGAATTATTGAAAATAAATTTAAATCATTGTTTGCCACTGAAAAGATTGTTAAATTTACTACACTACTATGCACTGAAGAAAGCATTGAGCTGAAACGTTTGTGTTTTATTTTATTAGTGACAAATGTAAAATAAAAATACTTAATTTTGTGATGTGGATCATCGTCTACAAAACCTTACTACACAGAAATTAAATGTAATCATGATCGTGTGTTATTAAATAAAATTTAATAATCTTGTTGAGAAACGTGAGACAAATATATGTGTAAAAAAAGAATGTAATAAGAGCGATTTCAGGTGTTAAAATGACTAGGGGTATTACAGGTGTGGTGAGATTGAATTTGTTGATTTCATTTATTTGATTAAAAATACAAAAAGGAAAAAAACATGCACAGCACAGTTTTGTCCAGAACTTATCGACATCCTCATGAACAGCTACATGAGTATTTTCCCCCTCCGGAGTGGTGTGCTTCTTGGAGATCTTAGCCGGTTTTCTGAAGTCAGCACAGCTACAGTCAGCCAACAATCCAAAACCAGGGAAACTAACTGCCATGTGGAAGAGTGGTTTTGGATTGTTAAACACAGAATCCTTCAAACTAAGAAGTTCCTGCGTCCTGCTGACTTCATCCACAAAATGTATGGATCCCCACAAGGCAGATTCAGAGAACACATCATTAACAACAGTCTGATACTGCCTTGTAGGGATCCACAACCAAAACAAAACTTCTTCAGCCAGAAAGAAGATTGGGCAGCAAAAAAAAAAACATCTCGAAAACATAAAAAACGAAGGACAAAATACTTTGACCCACCTTTTGTATTGACACAGCCATCAAGTCCAGACAGCAAAGGCATCAACAGCAATACCAGCCAGATGGAAACCACCATACTGATTCCAGACAAACCAATGGACCTGTCAACTACATCAAAACATGAGCCAAAATACATTACTGAGCCCCATAAAACAGAAGAAACATCTGAGGACATAGCTGATGAGGTATTACTTCAGTTTATTATATTTTGTAAAATAATCTTAATGCATTTAACATATTTCTTTAAAATAAATGAATTGCAGATCGAATACCTTTGGTCCAAAAAAGACTGTGAATTGGTGGTTGCTGTTGTGTCATCGGCAGAAAAGATGAGCAGGTACACCGTCCGTCACTCAGAGTTCAAAACTCTGCAACCGCACAAGTGGCTTGTGGGAGAGGCAAGAATATCCATGAGATATTATTATTTAAAATTGGTATGATTTAAATTGCCAAAGTATACCATAAATATTGTAAACATCTGGAACGCTGTCAGTTCCCTTTACAGGACAGTAGCATTTGCCTCATCGATGTCTTTACTGCTCAAGTGATCATGACCAGAGACAGAGATGCAGTATGCAGACAGAGCCTACGGAAGGTATCATTGTATTGTTATATACATTAAAGATATGAAAACACAACACATGTTTAGAAATATTTACTAATGTGAAATTATCGAACATTTCAGGTGGACTTCACAAAATACCAAGCAATTATCAGTTTCCTGAATGTGAATGATAACCACTGGAAGTTTTTGGTGAAAGCTTTCAAAATACCAATAAGTTCTTTTTCATGGATATGTGGTCAAAGCTGAACTATAATTTGAAATGGGTTTCTCTCTTTTGTCCAGTATCTACATGCATCTTCCAGTCAGGTTTTTCTTATTGACCCACAAGGAACTGATGAGGAAAAGGACTCTAAGCAAGCTGCTATCAGATTTTGGTAAAAAACAATGCTAAAATTACTCGAATTATTTCCAATTACTTTAACTGTATTTACCCCTAACTGTTTCATATATTTATCAAAGTGAATACTTCAAAATGAGGTTTGGCAAAAAAGAGTGTGTGGAGATTGAGTGGAGAGATCCACAATTAAACACACAATCCAGCAGGATTCATACAGCTGTGGTGTATTTGTTATGCAGGTATTTTTCTCAAATGATAAGTAAAACCTATAGTTAAGACACTAATTACAATTCATTCTTACACTTCACTACAACTATTGTTCAAAGATGGCTATATATATATATATATATAATTTTGTTTTTGTTTTTTAGATTGAATGTCATGCGTGCAAACACTGGTTTCATGTGAAATGCCTAAACATGAAACCTCACGAATTTGAGAAGGCAAAAAATACTAACTGGGCTTGCAATTTTTGCTTTTTTTTTTTTTTCCCAACATTTTTTGCTTTTCCTTGGTTACTTTCTTTTCAACTTGTAACAACTAAAAAAGATTGAAAGTTTTATGTGTCTGAATCTTTTATCCACATCCATGACATCTACAGTAGTCAACATTTGAAGTGGATCAAAACCTTTCATCAAAGTTGTCCTAAAAACCTTCTTGGACTACTTAGTTCTTAGGACAACTTTGATTAACTTTTTTGATCCACTTCAAATGTTGACTACTGTATATGTTCCAAATTATCATGCAAGTATATCAGTATTTCAGCAAAACATTTTATTTCAGTCACATTTCTCAGGCAATAATGGAAGGAAGAAAGATTTTCCTGAAGATGAAAAGCATTAAAGAGTACAATGTCTTGCAAAAGGAATGACAGTGCCTTTTTATAGCTGCATGCCCTTTTAATGCAATTAATGTTTGACAGAAATTTTCCTTAGCAAGACATTTCTGACAGTTCTTCTGTGCTCCAAGTCAAACACAAATCTTTTGACAGTAATAATCTCTGTTCTAGGGATGCTCATATTGACCTTTTAACCGTTAGTAAGAATTTTGACTGATTAATGATTAATACTATCAGTTAAGCGGTTTAAAGGGAAATTTTATTTTTTTCAAACATTTCTTAAAGTTTTCTGCATAGTTAAAGAATAATGAGCTATAAACAACAACATAGGCTAATTAAAAACTGAACGCGTCTGCTCAATTCAGCCGACTGAAAGTCGCAGCACAGATCAGCAACAGGAGTTAGAGTTGATTCATGATTTGTTTTTTTTTAAGCGAAATGTAAAGGCGCCTATTTGCAACCCAGTCTCACGGCAGTTCGTGACATAGTCACGAAATTTAATCTATTGGTTCGTGTTCGTGGACACGAATTTCCCTTTTTTTCCATGTCACTCAGCACGACTTTCGATCTAATGTATTTCAATAGGAAGCATCTTTCGTGTCTGCACCACGTTTTCTTTCTGCCACTAAGAAGCATTTTTTCTCATTTGTTATTCATTTTTAAACTTTAAGCACTACATTAATCAACATTTAACTAGGAGATTTGATCCTTGAGTTTATTGCTTTATATTCTGTAGGGTACTAACCATTGTGCTACGGTTTCTTTTCTGAGAAATGCCGTTTTTCAATCTATTTGGTGTGTCAAATCGGACAGTAAACTAAATATTACAGTACCCATGAGCCTTATCTACTTTTACTATGTTGAAGACGTCAGCTAAAACTACCTGATGACCCACTGCCGATTCTCTTTTAATGATATCCTCATCTTTCTTTCAACACATAAACACGAAAGTGTGCTTGATAATTCAACAATACGATGACCATCAGTTTTATTTGATTCTCCTTCTATTGTGAGAACGGGGGGTTTAGTTGTGGTTATTAATTAAATTAAAATAAAATAAAAAATAAATTAATTAGTTGATGCCCGCATTACCCGTGAGCCTCAGCATCCGTTGCTATGGAGACGAAGCCAGTCCACTTCGCGATTGGGTGATTTCTGCAGGCCGCGAATTCTCCGTCATTGCGCTCGAACCACTTTCCAGGTAAGCCACGAGACTTGAATGTAATGATCAAATTTGTTTAAATGTTGTAATTGATGCTTTTCTTTGCCATTAGACTCACATGGTTTACATGTTAGAGCATGAATTAAAGGCCGACCATTGGTTTCCATATTAACAGTAAAAAAAGAAGACACACCTTTTGTGCAGTCATACAGAAAATGGGAAAAACGTGAATTTTATTTTGTATTTTTAAGAAAATTGGTATCTCTCACTATCGGGGTACACATTTTAAAACTTTTTTCATCATATCTAGCCTTCACTACATAATGAACAATTTCTGTTCTCCTGCAGATCCTGTCAAACTTCACCTTCACCCTATAGATACACCTGATTCCCAAAACCCAAAGGCACTTTTAAGAGCCAACCTCTATCTATCTTCATCATTTTCTATCTCTGTCCATCTATCTCACCATCTATATTTCTATCCATCTCTTCAATCTCTATCTGTCATCTATCTCAATTTCTCTATTTCTCAATATCTTTCCTCTCTTTCTGTCTTTGTCAGTCAGTCTGTCTGTCTGTCTCTGTCTGTGTTGCAGTGGCCACCAGACATATCCTTGACTCACAGGACCAAGAGGGGAGACGCATGGCTCTTGAACTGAAACATGACCACGTTCTAGCTGAAGCCAGGGTTAGAGTTTTTATCTTTACCTCAATCATTTTAATCTTGAACATACAGATGAGGGACAAATTGAAGTAAAAACATAATGAATGTAGAAGGATGAGTGTATTAGATTTCAGACAGGTACACTCCCGTTCAAAAGTTTGGGATCACTAAGATTTTTAATGTTTTTAAAAGAAGTTTCGTCTGCTCACCAAGGCTACATTTATTTAATTAAAAATACAGTAAAAACAGTAATATTGTGAAATATTATTACAATTTAAAAAAAAACTGTTTTCTATTTTAATATATTTTAAAATGTAATTTATTCCTGTGATCAAAGCTGAATTTTCAGCATCATTACTCCAGTCTTCAGTGTCACATGATCCTTCAGAAATCATTCTAATATGCTGATCTGCTGCTCAAGAAACATTTAATGTGTACAATTGTACAAAATATTTGTACAATTTAGTTATAGTAATTCAATAACCTGTCATATTTAAAAAGTCTTTATCTTCTCTACAAACAATGATAATGTTAAAATGTTTAATTAATGTTTAAAATATTATTTAAAAGCCTGTTAATGTTTAATAACTGGTTTTCTGCTCATATCGGTCGATGTTTGATAAACTGGGAAATGCTGTTGTTATGTGACGACAGTTTCATCTATTTTGCAAACTTGTATGTCTATCACAAGGTTATCCGGTTAGATAAGTTCATAGCTAATTATTGAGGCTTTCTGTTCAATCTTTAATAACACGATGCTTCCGTAACGCTTCTGTATTCATTGTTGTTCACAGAGAGAGCGTTTTTAAATGGTGCATAAAATATAATAGTTTGGCTTGGCTTGACACACAGTCTAATGATCTAACGAAATATACATTTTAAACCTCTTTTAACTGTTAGTTCCTGGGAGGTCACATGATCTTATTCTTTGTGTCATAATTCTTGGACTAAGTGTGCACAGAGCGCCCCACACAGTAGTCTGTGTATACAGCGTTAATTTGATGACAATGGCGCGTTTTGGGTAAAAATTGAATAAATATTACTCCTCTGTATAGCAAATTGACATAAACGTATGAGAATCCATCAATATTTCTCCAAATGTGGATGCTTTTAAGCTAAAAGACCTGAGGGATATTATTTTGTGGAGTTTTTCCATAATCTCACAGGAGTTTTTTCTCAATGGCTGAAGCTGACGCTCATATTTCGATGAAAAAGTAACGACTCCGTTTCTCATATTCATAACTCCCGACGCATATTAACAAATAACGGTCACTATACGATGTTGAGAATAAAATAAAGATTAAAAATTGAAGCTCGAGTCTTAGATCTTTTTAATGATGTATAGTTTGTCAAGGTGATTACATTACATCTAACAGTAAATTTGAGCTAATTTAAACAAAGAAGCTTTGGTGCGTCGACACACCAGTGACGGTTAACAGTTTGTGAATGACTCATAATTGTATCCTAATTTAGTTACTTGGTGTTTGGTAATGAAGGGCCTACTTTGCATCAGCAACACTGACTCAATGACAAACAAGTCATTCATAAGAAGACAACTGATGGCACCTGTATTCATAGCAACTAGAATCTAACTAATTAATTATTTGATTGCTAATCTTAAATAAAGGGGGCTGCTGCTCTGTATTATAGTCTTCAAAATCATTATGTAAACTTGTAAGTTATTTAGCAAAAGAATACTAAAACAAACACCAAAACCTAACATAAATACAAATACAAATTACAAAACCTATTTTATGATTGAAATACATGAATCACAAACACTGCCCATCCCTGTTCGTGTGACCTCCACTAGTGGCACTGTTTTCGACACTCTCGAAACTTTGAATCTTTTCCTGAAACAATGAGGGGAAAGCTTTGGTGCTTCATGAGGCTTCATTTGCCCATCACTATCCTCCACCTGTTTACAAACTGACTACTTTTCATCAATCAATACTCACGCCGAGTAACAGGTCGACTGGTTCCCTCATCTATGAATCCCAAGCGTACTCCTATAGTCCGCGGGGGATTTGTTAACCTCCTCCTTCTCCTTGGCGGCCTTTGATTCATTTCATTTCTGAATTCACGCAACCTACAAGTACAAACGTTATACCAAATTGGTCATTTTGTTTTAGAATATCACTATTATTAAAAGCAGTAACCCTTCAGTTACATTCACATGATTGAACATTTCTTTTAGCACAGCTGTCTTGCCTTAAAAGTGATCATCTGCCAAGTGCTGCCAATTAAATGACTTCCCCGCCCCTTTTGAGACTTTTTTTTTCAAAAGCCTAGCAAAAAATCTAAAAACTTATTGGACAATTATCCTTATCTAGACACCCACACTGATTTACATTTAATTAATACAGATCAGTGCACTCACTAGTAATTCAGTTAGCTAACGCTACTTTCAGTTGAAAGTATTTGCTAACACTGCGCCTGCAGCATGTACATGTTCAATCGTAATTAACATAATTCACGGCTGGGTTATACATAAAGTATCTCTCTTGCAATTATTCTTATGAGTATTTTATATGAATTGCCATGATAACAGGGCTTGGCATAGGCAATACAAACTGAACAATATAACGTATGTGTGTTTCCTCACAGTATGTCAGCCACTTCCGATTTGTGCCATCCTCACACTGAAATACTTTATTCACAACTGCATTTTTGGATGTTTGCCTGGTATGGTACATGGAAAAACAAGTCATGATCTGTTGATTTAGGTTGTGTGAACCAGTCAACTTTTGACTTTTCTAGGGGCTCCCCTGTGTGCTCTGTCTGTCCCATGTGCTCTCTCTGACCTGCGTGCTCTCAAATTCAATTCAATTAATTTGAGCTTTATTAGCATGACTGTGAATCACAATGTTGCTAAAGCATTAACATATGATATATAAATAATAAAACAAACAAACAAACAAAACATATATGTATAGATCATGTCATATGTATCATAGCAAATAAATCCATCTCAGTAAATGAATAAATAAAGCAGGAGAGTTATCCATCTCTAATGTTGTGAATGGCTAACACATATTTTGCAGCTAGTGTAGCTGTGTTATCATCTTCACCAAGTATGAAGGGCATTTTCTCAGTATCACTCAGTTCAGTGAATGATGGAATCAGTGTTTCAAATCTGGAGAGAAATGTTTCTCTAACATCATTATATTTAGGACAGAGGAGTAGAAAGTGTTTCTCATCCTCACAGTGTCTACAGATCCTCTGCTCTCTCGCTGTCCATGTTTGTCCATGTCTTCCTCTCTCTATTTCTATATCATGGTCACTTAATCTGTATTTGGATAGGATTTGTCTTTCTTTAAATTGTTTCATTAATTAGTTTGAACTAATGGTGGTTCTATTTAGGGTTTATTTTACTTTATTCATGTGACTGATATTTACTCTTAAACATTGTGTGTAGGATTGTCACGATACCATAAAAATATCGTACAATACTACACAACAAGGGTAGATTTGGTTTGAACATTTAAATAAATCTCCCCCATCCCCCTCACAAACTACGCCCCTGTGCATATACCTTTTATATACCTATAAAAATCCACTGTTTTGTTTTAACTATAATTACATTACTATATTTGCTGTCACATCAAAATAATAAAGTATGTATTAAATATTAATGACCACATAAATATTATGTGTAATATTATAAAAGGTATGTCATATAAAGTCGATTTATTGGAACAATTATGTTTACAGATTTTTTGAGAAAAGCAAACATCTCTGTGTGCTCATGCACATTTTGCCATTAATTTATAACAGAACTACTTTTTATTAACCTATGTTATAGGTTAGGGTGGTGGGTAGCAGTGTTGGGGGTAACGAGTTACAAAGTAACGGATTACAGTAACGATTACTTTTTTGGGTAACGAAGTAACGTAACGCATTACACTAATAATATTGGTAACTACACTACTTTACTCGACTATAGGAACGCGCTTTCCTTCGTTACCCAAGTCGTGTTTGCCTGTGTGTAAAGTTCTGTCTGTTTAAGTGGTGCGTGCATGCGTGTGCCTGTATGTGTGCCGTTGCCATAGAGATCGATTTGACGTAGCTGCTGGAGCGGGAAATGGAGATTGAGACAGGGGGTTTCGGCAGGCCCGGCGCCACGAGGGGGCAAAAGGGGGCATATTGCCCCCTCAGATCTGATTTGTGCCCCCTCAGTTTCAATTTGTCTCCTTTCACCCGATCGATTTTAACTTTTTTAACGTGTACGATAACACCGGTGTGATGAGAACGTTCAATACGCTAAATTCAAACCTGCTTTCCCGCTGCTGGCGCTGAGCCAGAGATTGACGCGCTCTGTGCTTTTCATATTTCACATCTAAGTTTTCAACCACATGTTTATTTGAGGTTTCAGACGTTTGAATGAGGACTAGACTATATATAAAAAAGACATTTATTTGTTAAATGCAGATTCCATGTTTGTTTATTCATATCAGATACAATGCGTAGCCTATGAAACAAAGTTTACTCTCTTATCCCAGTTCACCAGCCACTTACGTTTATTTCGGGAAAAATTGATGAATTTATGTAATGTAAATCCGACAGATCCTCTGTTTTATAATCAACTAACATGATCATTATAGGTGTATAAACAAAACGCATTCACTTCCACATATATGACAATCGGAAAATATCATATAATTCATGATATAGCCTAGTTAACAAGTTTATGAATATTTTTAATAAAAAGGAAAAACAAAATAAACGCGATACCTGTAGCTTGGCTGCATGACGCGTCGCCAAGGAATGAATGTAAATAATGTTCTAAAAAAAACAGGGTTTCCCAAACGGGGGTTCGCGAGGGAATTGCAAGTTGATGACAAGCAATTAATTAAATTATAATTAAATAATTACAAATCAAACAAATAGACTAAATAATAATCAAATAAAAAAAAATGTAAATTTGGCAACAAAACTTAATATTTTATTTCTTTATTTTGCATGTGACCATTCAGTTACATAACTGAACGCGTCTGCTCAATTCAAAGTGGGCTGAACGAGAGTCGCACCTAACTTTGCCCATTTCGCCTCACCTTTGACTGAGCGCCTATTTAAGCGAGTTTGTCATTGATTGTATTGTTTTGTTGTTGGGTTTTTTTTTATTAAGAATAATAATAAACTCATCATTAATGAACCCATCATTAAAATGCATTCACGGTCGTTAATAACGTGCGTGTACACTGGCGCGGTGCCGTTATGAATGCCCGTGCGGCCGTGAGCATTATACTTTCACTTTTGAATTAGTGATTCAAAGCCTGTGTTTTGAAACTTGTGTGTTGACACCATTTTAAAATGACCCCACCATAGCCTTCTTTATTTCTGTTGTTTACGGTGCGGCATATTTCTTTGTGCAGACGGGGTTATTGTTCTTTCATATGGTTCAATATTTATACAATAAACTCTATGCAGAAAGGTTAAGTGATGATAGGGCTGATGTTTGTCCATGTATCTACACGGTAAATTAAGAAAAATTAAAGTAAAGTAATAAGTAGTGAAGTTACTTTTCAAATGCAGTAACTAGTAAAGTAATCTCATTACAATTTACAAAAGTAACTAGTAACTAGTAACTAATTACATTTTTTGAGTAACTACCCCAACACTGGTGGGTAGTAGGGTATCAAGAACACACACCAAACCCAACCTACATCATCTGCAATCTTTTTTTCATGAATGCTGCAAAACTCCTTGCTGCTACACCTAATCTGTGACATTCAACTACCTAGACAAAATCTGCAAACTCTGCAGTCTGACCTGGCTCAGGGGAAGATCCTGAATAACACTGGCGAGCTCCTGGAAGTTGACAAAGTCGCCATTTTGAAGCATGGCAATGGATGTCACAAACGTAGCCACCGTCAAGACAGAATTGTAATCCAAGTTTTGCGGCAACCTTCCGAGCACATGAGACAGCCACGGCATGCCATGTTTCAAATATTTTTCTGAATGTCTCGAGTAAGACAGATTGCGCTGCTCAAGTTCCATACATATGTCGCCAATGAGACTGGCAGCTCTAGCCTCATTAGATGTCATTTCCATATCATTGTGGATCTCCCAAAAATCCTTGCCTCACACGATTGTACAGATCACCCAAAACTACCAAAGTCAGCTGCTCTCCAATGACCGATGGCCCAGCATGGACACTGTCGGACAACGGAAACAAGCAACAGATCCTCATCTTCTGTACGTCATTGTTTGTCCAGTTGGCTAATGGAGGAGTCGTCAAGCCAGCACTGTGGGCAAAATCCAAACCAGCAAATCCACGCCTGAATGTCACACTATTTATATTTTCAGAGCAGGTCCTCAAGCTAACAGATAACTGCTGTTAACCTTCTATTAACAATCGCGGATGTTTCACTACTGTTGATGCTCATGGCTTTGCGAACCTACATCGACATCCAAACATGGCTCGCCGTAATTTGTATATAGACGGAGACTACGATCGAGCTGCTATTAGCTCGATTAGCTGCTAAGAGAGACAAGACATCACCAGAGTGAATTTTAGGAGCATTAGAGACGGGCTGGATGGGGTGCTTTCTAGTGTGTGAAAGAGGGGGTTAAACTAGAGGTCTACAAAGAGGACCCGAAACCCGAGGACCCGGGACCCGACCCGGGACCCGTACGGGTTCGGGTCTATATTTTAAATGGTAAGCCGGGTCCGGGTCGGGTCCCAATCTATTACTTCGGTTCCCGGGTCTGTTTAACATTGTGTGTATACCCGAGCCGATCTGATTCGGAGATCACCTGGCCATGTTCAGTCAGTCAGCGTTGTGCGTGTGTTTTGTAACTTGCAAAGTATGAGCTGGGAAATAAGGTGAAAAAAAACCAGGAGCGACCCCAGCCATCAGAAGCAGAGCGGGAGGAGTTAAAGCAAGCGAACAGTGATCATCAAGCTTTCCTATTATATTATGAATGAACCGTCTTGATATATCTAAAGTTTTGGTCAGACTCGGCTTAGAGAGCGCAGAAATGATCGCAAATAATGCTAACGTCAGTGGCCATGTCACTGTACAAGCAATCGTTAAGGCTCGGCTCGGTGTTCATTTTCAGTTCTCTCTTCACAGCAATTCATCAGTGTACTATTTGAGTAAATGAATTACTCCGGGATATTGGTTTGTTTGAACTCAGAGGGAGTGTCAGCCACATTAAAAAAGTTAACAGCTTAAGTCATTTGTGGATTAATGCGTATTGGAGATGCGAACCGTTTAAAACAATTCAGTTCAATTTGGTGAACTGGTTCAAAAAGATCCGGTTATTAATGACATAATTTTGCTATTTGGGTGAACTAACCCTTTAATTTGAAGAACATGCATGTTCACGTTATGTCTTGGAATACAGACCTGACTTCCCAGATTACAAATTTGAAAATCCACTTAACTCTGCCATTTTTGCCGTCATTGACTACTGTTAATACTTCTTGTTTGAATTTCACTGATTAAGCAATATGGTAAAAGTGACAGTGGGTTGGATTAGGGCTGGGATAAACGATAATTTTTTTTACGATTAATTTAGCGATTATTTTTCGGTGCATCGATTAATCTAACGACTCTTTTTTGTTTTTGTTTTTTTCAGTCCGATTCTATTTCGGTTTGATTCGATTATCGATAATCTCCCCATTAACTGACTATTACCAATTTGTAAAAAGTCCAAAATAAAATGTATATTAGCTATATTAGCCTACTATCAAAATGACTAAGTAGGCTACAAATACCTACATAATGAGGTATTCCCGAGGTATATATTTAAATATATTTAAAAAGAATCAAATGGATCGGTGCAATTCACAGAAACAGCTGGACTCCAGGCAGAGAAACATGGATTTGCAGTTATCATTTTGTGTCAAATTGTTGGATTTTGAGGTAAAATCATTCCTTATATATTGTATTGTTATATATTATGTTGGCAAATCATCAATTAAATATTTTCCATCTTATATTCTGTATAATTGTGTTTTAAAATAAACACTGACAAAAACTATAACGTACTATAAAACTATATGTTTTAGGGCTGGACGATATATATATATAACATTGATATAAGTGATTACGCGGACTTAAACCTACCTATATTGTAGTTCTATAAAATATTCACAGGCAAATTTGCTTTATGTATTTCCCCGGCGTCAAATCAGGCACATATAAATGTCAGGAAACACGACTCCTGGCTGCATGTCGATATCCATGGATTAGGTTTATTTGACAAGTTGTAAGAAACACTTTCGAGTCCAACCTTTAGAGTAATTTGTTTGTTTTACTCGCATTTTCTCAGTTTACCCTATTGTATCCAGTCACGCAGCAGTTCTTTTGCCACTCAGTCCAGCTGAGGGAGCGCGCTTTTGGCGGGAAAGTGACGTCGATGCATACCCTCGCGCCGCGCTGAAACGTGTGTCGCAGGCTATGACGCAAATCTTCGTTGACAGAAATGTTGAAATTTAATATTTATTATACACATTTTTACAGCATTGGAAAACGTTAAGAATGTTTGTGTCATGTTTGTCCTCCTACAGAAACCATATGAAAACAAAAAATATTTTTCCATTTTCATACATTTTTTAAAAAGCTCCAGGGAGCCACTAGGGAGGCGCTAAAGAGCCACACATGGCTCTAGAGCCGCGGGTTGCCGACCTCCGGTCTATCCTGTTTTAATTCATCCCCATGTCTCTTTCCTGTTTTCACAGATGCAGTGAGGGAGCGATTCCCCAACACAGAGGTGGCAGAGATCCGGGCCCTTCTACGGAGGAAGTGCAACAATGAGAGCTACAAGGCCTCTAGTAACTCAAGTCAGAGCTAGATATGCATGTGTAGTAAGTTGTTTGCCATTGTTCTGTTCCCGGCATTTCAGAGAAAGTCGACTGTTCAAGGTTCCTCCTTTTGCCAATATCTGCTTTTGTGTGTTACTTTTGTGTTAATAATAAAGATCCTTTTCTGAAATGCAATTTGTAATCTGTTGATTTAATGTACTTGAACTGAATTGTAATATAATACACTTGTAGTGTAATACCAACATTCATGCTATATTCATGCTCTGTATAACAAAATGGGGATAAAATTACAAATGAAATGTACTTTCAATTTGTTTCTACCTTACACTATAATAACATTGCACTGAAAGTACGTGTCTATGATGTTTAGGTTGTAATTGAACTTCACTTCAAAAACATTATTATTGTCATAGTGGGACACTTTAAAAGCACTAAATATAGTTAGGAAGTGCATTTGTAGATCACTTGAAATGTTACAGAGGCATACTAAATTAACTGTTTATAGTAATTATAAGTATGATAGCAGTATGCACAAAATGTACTTAAACACAACTATATTTTGCACTGCAATGCCCTTTTAAGTGTATTTCCATTAGAATGGCAATACAATGCAATTGTACTGTAAGTGTGCTTAATTGCTCATGAATCTTGATTTTCATTAGTGTATTTTAGTGCACTTGAAGTTTAAAAAAAGTTGTTCCATTTTAGTATACTATTTACACTAGAAGTGTAGTTAAATAGATGTTAAGTTGAAGTTAATACATAATTGAATACACTTAACTATACTTGGATTTGAAAATAAAATAGTAAAATAGAAAATAGTACAAAATGTAGAAAATATACTTAGTACACTTTATTAAAGTATAATTTTAATAGAATTCTTTTTCACCTGGGTTAAAAAGTGTTAAAGTCACTCGTTTTTCTAAAGAAACACTGTCAAACAGCGACACCCACAGGTAAAGTTACAGCGTGGAGTCCGCGTCTTTGTGCCTCCCTTCAGCTCATTGAAATAAAGCAGAGCCTCTAAAGCAGGGGTCTCAAACTCGCGGCCCGCGGGCCACTTGAGGCCCGCGGGATGATATTTTGTGGCCCCCCACTTGACATCGAAGTTTAGTGTTAGTGCGGCCCGCGAGTTATTCTGAAACGCACCTTTTTGCTGAGTCGTTGCGTATGCCGCGCTCGCCGCACTTTTCGTTTTATTTTATCACTTATGGGCTACCATAGATCTCGTGACAGCTTTCGGCGGCGTTTGTTGTCAACGGTTGTCAAGCCAACCGCAAAGTACTTGGACATTCCGGCTCTTTTTCGTGAGCCGGCTCGTTTGACTCAGCTCGCTGAAAAGACCCGGCTCTTTTAGCTCACAAATGGCTCTTTAAAAAATAAATGTTTTAACTATGACTTTGACTATGACCGGTGTGAAAACAATTCTAATTTAATTATTAAATGAACTCATACTCACAATGTCTCATAATATCTTTAAAAATGCATTGATTTGTTATGAAAAAAGAACATTTGCATTTAAATTACGGCTTTTTAATGTATCGAAAAAACATTCAAAACAAATACAATCTGAATCTGAACAACATAACAGAACCCATATTAAAGAAAATACATTAAACTGATCCCTCTTTTTCTCTCTTCCATGTTATAACCAGCATGCATGTTATGCATGTCACTAGTTATGTATAATAACTAGCGCGCGCACACACACAATGCTGACCTTATTTTTATTTTATGAGATATTTGCATTCAGAAATTACACTTTGCGTGAGTTGGCTCGCTCATGCAGTATTACTGGTTGACGCCGCGGGATAGACAGGAACAGAATGTGAGGCTGATCAGACAGTCGAAACGAATGTGTGCGCCTTTAGGCCTATATAATTTTTATTAATCTCTTTTAATTAGTATATTATTTTAAATAAAATTAAAATTAATTATTTTATTATTACATGATGATTTTTTTTTTAAAGAGTCGGTTCAGATATGCGAGCCAGCTCGCAACGTTCACCTACCAGCCGGTTCATTCGCGAACGACCCATCACTTGTTGAAACGTGTGTGACACCAAGTGAACGGAAAATATATGCTATCACCCAGTTCCAGTCATGTCTCTCTCAAAACGTGCTGTGAAGAGAAAGGTTGGTGACGAGCACAGGCAATTTCAGAAGAAGTGGGAGACGGAATATTTTTTCGTTGAGCACAGGGGCACCCCTACGTGTCTCATCTGTGCAGAGAAAGTTGCGGTGTATAAGGAATATAACATCAGACGTCATTACTCAACTAGGCATGCTGAGGAGTATACAAAATACCAGGGAGATGAGAGAAAGAACCGGGTTGCCAATCTTAAAAAATGTCTGTTGAGGCAACAAGAGTTATTTAAGAAAGCAAAAAAAGAGAATGAAGCAGCAGTCGAAGCTAGCTACATGGTGAGTGAGATTATTGCTAAGGCCGGAAAGCCGTTCAAGGAAGGCGAGTTCATCAAAAAGTGTTTGTTACTAGCCTGCAAGTAAAGTCTGTCCAGAAAAGAATGACCAGTTTAGCAAAATCAGCCTTTCAGCTAACACAGTGGCAGAGCGCATTTCTGACCTGTCAGAAGACATATATGTTCAACTTCGTGAGAAAGCCAAACGTTTTTGTGCATACTCTGTCGCTCTTGATGAGAGCACGGACAACACTGACACTGCGCAGCTCGCAGTATATGTCCGTGGTGTTAACGACAATTTTGAAGTGATTGAGGAGTTGCTCGCTGTGATTCCAATGCATGGTCAAACCACCGCTCAGGAGATATTCCGCCTGCTGTGTGGTGCTATTGAGGATGCCGGTTTGCCATGGAAGAGGTTTGTTGGAATAACAACCGATGGAGCGCCATCAATGACAGGACGGAAAAATGGACTGGTGGCACTTGTTCAAAGAAAACTGGAAGAGGAGAATGTGGAGGAGGCCATTGCTCTGCACTGCATTATCCATCAGCAGGCCCTTTGCAGCAAATGCCTGAGGTTTGACAATGTGATGTCTGTTGTTGTAAAATGCATCAACCATATCAGATCTAGGGGCTTAAAGCACCGGCAGTTCCGCGCCTTTTTGGAGGAAATAGAGTCAGAATATGAGGATGTGCTCTACTTCACAGAGGTACGTTGGCTCAGTAGGGGAAACGTCTTGAAGAGGTTTTTTGAGTTGCGTGCAGAAGTGAAAGCCTTCATGGAGAAGGATGGGATGGCTGTTCCTCTGTTAAGTGATTCCAAATGGCTCATGGACTTTGCTTTTCTTGTTGACATCACACAGGAACTGAATGTACTGAACAAGAAGTTACAAGGCCAGGGGCAGCTTGTCAGTGCTGCCTATGACAATGTGAGAGCATTCTCCACAAAACTTGTGTTATGGAAAGCCCAGCTCTCTCAGACAAACCTCTGCCATTTCCCTGCATGCAAGGCACTCATGGATGTGGGCACACCATTCAGTGGTGAGAAGTATGCTGATGCCATTATGAAGCTACAGGAGGAATTTGATCGTAGGTTTGCAGACTTCAAGACACACAGAGCCACTTTTCAAATTTTTGCTGACCCCTTCTCCTTTGATGTGCAAGATGCTCCTCCTGTACTTCAAATGGAGCTCATTGACCTGCAGTGCAATTCTGAACTTCAAAGTCAAGTTCAGGGAGGTGAGTGGAAACACAAAGAAGCTTGGACAGTTTTTGAGAGAATTGCCACCCACCTTCCCTGAGCTCTCCAGGATGTTCAAGCGGACCATGTGCCTTTTTGGTAGCACCTATCTATGTGAAAAGCTCTTCTCCACCATGAACTTCAATAAGTCAAAGTACAGGTCCAGACTTACTGATAAGCATCTTCAAGCCATACTGAGGGTTTCAACTGTTTCCTCCCTCAAGCCAAATGTGTCTCAGCTGTGTGAGAGGAAGCGCTGCCAGGTCTCAGGCAGCAAGGAGTAGGCAAGAGAAGCCTATGTTCTGAAGAACCGTTCATGTTCATGAAAAAACGTATAGAAAGGAATGTTCAAATTCAGAGGAACAGTTTATGTTTGGAAGAAACGTTAATGTTGAAGAACTGTTAATAATAAAGTTTGAGATGATTGGATCAGTTGTGCTCCTTTTTTGTGGAATATTTGATGCGGCCCAGCCTGACCCAGACTCTACCTCCAGCGGCCCCCAGGTAAATTGAGTTTGAGACCCCTGCTCTAAAGCGTGCGGTGGGTTTAGTGGGGGGTAATTGAGAATTAATGGGGGAAAGTCACATGAGAGGAGGCAATGCCACATTTGCAATGATTGGATATGATCGGTTATGATTGGACATGATTGGTTTCTTTTGGGTTTTTTTCACCACCATGTCCCTTTAGGGGCTCCATATATTTGTATTGAAATATGCACAGGAGAACTTCTAACAATTTTTGTTGTGTACAAATCAAACTGATGGACCTGATTTATGGTTGTAAACATGGGATGTAAGAATCTCACTCAAAAATATCTATATTATGGTGAGGTAGCCATTTAGGGTTAATATTGGACAATACAACAGATACAGAAAATTTATCAAAACAACAAATAAAGTCAATGCATTCATAGAAAAAGTAATGTCTTTATTCAAAGGCTGTAATCACTTTGATGTAAACCAGTTCTCATTGTTTGAGTAGGAGGAGCCTATACAAAATTAATGTTTCTAAACATAAAACTTTATTTTAATCAAGTATTTCATATTATGGACGTAATTTCATTTATTGTATTTGACACGTGTGATGATCAGTGGAGTTGAGTTTTTACCTCCATAATTAAAGCCTGGGCAAAAATATGGATGGAGTTTCCCAGTGAAAGACTGACCAGTGAAAGAGTAGATATGAGAGCTGGACTCCACATCATAAAAGGAGACCAGACCCTCCTCATAATCCACAAACACACCGACCCGCTGTGGCTTAACTCTCGCACAGAGAGAGAAAGGAGGAATAGCATAGGCCCAATATTCATTCTCATTCTTCATAATCACAGTCCAGAATCCATCACTGGGACTCATTGTGAACACTCCCTTCCTGTTAATGGATTCTCTGACCACTCCTACACTCCAGTCAGTCTTTCCCTTCACCTGCACCTCAAAATAAAATCTCCCCGAGGAGAATCCCTCCTTTCCCAGGACACCGGAACATGGTTCACATCTCTTCGGGTTATATGAGAGCATCTGCCAAATGCCTCCATTTCTCACTTGTTTTCCATCATCAGACAGGATGAGAGCAGGATGAGCTGTATCAGGATCCAGAGTCACATCCACTGAGAAAACAGAATATGAATCACAACTTCACAATACAGATAATTCGTAATTATCGAAGTTTGTACTGAAATTTAAAAAATGTGATGATACCAACATTTTTCCCTAGTATTTTGAGTGCTGTTGAGCAGATTCATAAACACCTCTGATTGGCCATTGTGTTCACTCTCTCAACAGATATGTCTATGATTGGCTTCAGTGATGAAACGCTTCAAAAACATGTTGTAAATAGACATCTTTGACGCTCTTCACCGAGCGCTTGTGCACACACTCCCGCTTTCAAAATGCTTTCAAACTCTTCCGTGGATTGATCATTGTAGCCAATAACAGACATATCTTTTGAGAGAGTGAACACAATGGCCAATCAAAGAGGTGTTTATGAATCTGCTCAACAGCACTCAAAATGCTAGGGGGAAATGTTGGTCACATTTTTAAAATTTCAGTACCGAAGTCAGTACTTTTGACAACACTTCTGTAATGAACCTGTGAGTATATGAATGTAATCTAGTGTAGTGCAGACACACACTGTACCTGCATACTGCTGCATCCTCTTCAGCACTAAAGACACATGACAATAAAACAATCAGATTTTTGAGATGTTTTATGTGTGGAATTATAGACAAGCTTCAAGGTTATATTTAAAGAATTGAGTACATTGAAAGAAAGAAAGAAGTTGTTGAAGCCGAGCACTGATAAGTTGTTTAAGCCTCAGGCCTGAAATTTCACACACACATCCCTCTTCACAAGAAGAATAAATTTGCCTCTTAAACCCATTATGTCTATTAGTTTGATCATTTGCTTGACAGTAAAACTGATAATCACAGAGTTAAAAGAATATTAATGTTACTTGTTGTAATTTTTCCTCTATATATGTTTTACATATTTTCTAAAATTAGAGCTGAAAATGACCTGCCGTCTTTAAGAAGAACTGTGAGCTGATGATAATGAGACACAAACATGTGATACTTATCTTAAATTTATCTTGACCAATCTCATTCTTCATGATATTCAAATATGATAAATATGTGTATCTGTATTGTGTATTTGATATTGTCGCACCAGTTTGAGTGAATTTCTTCTGTAGAGTGTACTGCAGTTGAGTCAGAGGTTTCCTCAGAGTCTCCTGACTCTGATCAGTCTTCATACTGATCTCAGACCAGTTCCTGGTGTTTCTAGTGAAGCCCTGGGATGAGTAAATCTACAGCAGGAGAGAGGAGATATCCTTCAGCATGGGGAGTGTTATGGTGTCATATACTGCATTATCATTGATCCGAGAGATGTTGACTGACCTGTAGGAGGTGGAGGTGATCTTCAGTGTGTGAGAGCTGCTCCAGCTCAGTGTTTCTCATCTTTAGCTCAGTGATCTCCTGCTCCAGCTCTTCAATGAGCTCTTCCTCCTGTTTCTCTGCTGCTTTCTGCTGCTTTTCCATCATCTCCAGCAGTTCAGTCTGACATCTCTCAATGGGACGGATAAGATCAGTGAAGAGCTCAACATGGGCTGCTTTCTCCTTCTTTGTGTTTCTCTGGGGGCAGGGTAATCAACAATTAAAGGTCCCGTTTTTCGTGGTTTTTTGAAGCTTTGATTGTGTTTATAGTGTGCAATATAACATGTGTTCATGTTTCGCGTGTAAAAAAACACAGTATTTTTCACATAATTTACTTATCTGTATACCGCTGTTTCCACTGTCATAAAAACGGGCTGATGACTTCCAAGTCCCTCCTTCAGAAATACGTAACGAGTTCTGATTGTGCCAGCGGTTCCTGTGTTGTGATTCGACAGCAGCTTAGCGCATCTTGCCCGGAAAGGTCACGCCTCTTACCATAACGTGGAGATGTTTTACATGTGGATTATAATTTTCGGGAACCGAGTTAAACATAAATTGTAACCACTGATCTCTAAGTACAGCGTCCCTGGGAAGGCCAAACAAAGGTGATTGGACTGCGGGATGAAAATAACAGCGTTTCGACGACATGGCGACAAACACACTCTACAAATGCAACTCTTGTGTATTCCTGTGGGTGGAGGTTAGTCAAAAAACTGTTTTAGTGACGTCATTAAAGAAGGAAGTAGAGGGATGTAGTCCAAACTGGCCGTTCGATGTAGGCGACTTCTGTTAAATAAAATATCTCGCTTGGCATTGAACTTTGAGCTTTAAAATTTTACAGATTTTATTTATACTCTAACAACAACATTACACACTAACTAAAGTTTGAAACATGGGATCACGAAGAACGGGACCTTTAATTATTAAATATAGATTATATGGCTCCAAGCACCAATGGAATGGCAGAAAAACGTGAATTTACTAAGAACAAAACTAGCAAAAACGTAAAGTTGCTTATTATAGCACCACTTTGTGGACTATTCTTACAAGAAGTCTGAAAAACTTGTGATTTTCAGAAAATTCAAAAAGGAGGAAGAATTTCCTAATAAAATAGTAGATATAAATTTTGTAGTACTTGACTCAAGGATTAATGCTCAATACACATTGTNCATGATGGGTCCATAGTGGGCTCTAAGTGGGGCTCATTTGTGTGTTCATTATAGGGGCCCACATGGGTCACATATGGGTTCTAATAAATGGGGCCAATGTGGTCCACATACAGAACCCTTATGGGTCCCAAAAGGGTGATAACACTGGACCACAAATGGCCCTCTATATATATTTATATAAAACAACATTAACGTTACTGGTTAATATAAAATGAAATATGCATATCTTACCTTAAGATTTTCTAGAGAGTAGGACATTTTGACATGGATGCTGTTTTTTTTTGTTTTTTTAAAATGAGAAGGCGGGAAGTCACGACATCAATGACGCAATGACTGCATGACGCAAGTGCTTTTACATTTTAGATTATAAGAAAAAAATATTTTAATGAAGTGATATATATATATATAATATATATATATATATATACAGTGGGTACAGAAAGTATTCAGACCCCCTTAAATATTTCACTCTTTGTTATATTGCAGCCATTTTTTTTTTCCCTCAATGTACACACAGCACCCCATATTGACAGAAAAACACAGAATTGTTGACATTTTTGCAGATTTATTAAAAAAGAAAAACTGAAATATCACATGGTCCTAAGTATTCAGATACTTTGCTGTGACACTCATATATTTAACTGGGGTGCTATCCATTTCTTCTGATCATCCTTGAGATGGTTCTACACCTTCATTTGAGTCCAGCTGTGTTTGATTATACTGATTGGACTTGATTAGGAAAGCCACACACCTGTCTATATAAGACCTTACAGCTCACAGTGCATGTCAGAGCAAATGAGAATCATGAGGTCAAAGGAACTGCCTGAAGAGCTCAGAGACAGAACTGTGGCAAGGCATGGATCTGGCCAAGGTTACAAAAAAAATTCTGCTGACCAGAACCCTTCTTAGAGCTGGCCGTCCGGCCAAACTGAGCTATCGGGAGAGAAGAGCCTTGGTGAGAGAGGTAAAGAAGAACCCAAAGATCACTGTGGCTGAGATCCAGAGATGCAGTCGGGAGATGGGAGAAAGTTGTAGAAAGTCAACCATCACTGCGGCCCTCCACCAGTGGGAACTTTATGGCAGAGTGACCCGACGGAAGCCTCCCTCAGTGCAAGACACATGAAAGCCAGCATGGAGTTTGCTAAAAATCACCTGAAGGACTCCAAGATGGTGAGAAATAAGATTCTCTGGTCTGATGAGACCAAGATAGAATTTTTTGGCCTTAATTCTAAGCGGTATGTGTGGAGAAAACCAGGCACTGCTCATCACCTGTACAATACAGTCCCAACAGTGAAGCATGGTGGTGGCAGCATCATACTGTGGGGGTGCTTTTCAGCTGCAGGGACAGGACGACTGGTTACAATCAAAGGAAAGATGAATGCAGCCAAGTACAGGGATATCCTGGAGGAAAACCTTCTCCAGAGTGCTCAGGACCTCAGACTGGGCTGAAGGTTTACCATCCAACAAGACATTGACCCTAAGCACACAGCTAAAATAACGAAGGAGTGGCTTCACAACAACTCCGTGACTGTTCTTGAATGGCCCAGCCACAGCCCTGACTTAAACCCAATTGAGCATCTCTGGAGAGACCTAAAAATGGCTGTCCACCAACGTTTACCATTCATCCTGACAGAACTGGAGAGGATCTGCAAGGAGGAATGGCAGAGGATCCCCAAATCCAGCTGTGAAAAACTTGTTGCATCTTTCCCAAAAAGACTCATGGCTGTATTAGATCAAAAGGGTGCTTCTACTAAATACTGAGCAAAGGGTCTGAATACTTAGGACCATGTGATATTTCAGTTTTTCTTTTTTTAAAAATCTGCAAAAATGTCAACAATTCTGTGTTTTTCTGTCAATATGGGGTGCTGTGTGTACATTAATGAGAAAAATAAATGAACTTAAATGATTTTAGCAAATGGCTGCAATATAACAAAGAGTGAAAAGTTTAAGGGGTCTGAATACTTTCCGTACCCACTGTATGTTTACATTTGCTAGCAGCTTTCTACACTCACCCGGTAGGCTATGTTCAAAACCATAGCGATTTCTCCACAGCTTTTCTCTTTATCCGTACGGTTGTGTCATGTTTTGAAGACGCGTTATTCAAGGAGTTGTGTTGTTGCAACACTTAAACGCACCGTTCCGCCATCTACACTGTCCACAGCAGCTGGTTTCACGGTCGCAATTTCAAAAGCTCTCTCATTCACTTCTCTCATTAGCTGTTGTTAAAGAACTGACATAATCTTCACGATTTAAAATCCTAAATATCAAACATGTTTGATATGATCGGGGTGGCCCCGATTTGTGTGAGAGCAGATTGGGAGGTGCAAGATTCGATCTGTGAACGCCATTACCAGATAATCTGCGCCAAAGATCGGAGACGATCAAGGTCCTCGACAAGATTTTTTTCTTCGATTCTCGGGAGGGGAAAATCGGGCATAAATCGGCCTAAAACTCCTGTAGTGTGAGCCAGGCGTAACGTTATTCTGAGCGTTATAGCATCGCCACAGCTCACTGGTGCCATCTTGTGCACCTAGTCTATTCTTCTCCCAGTTCACCAGCTCACTTACTTTCATGTTTTTCGGGAGAAGTGGATGAATTTGCGTGTTGTATATTCAACAGATCCAATTCTCTGTACTGCAATGCAAACTAACATGGCGGTGCCCATCGCGAGTATAGCTCAACTAACACAAACATTATAGAGGTGTTTAAACAGTAAAACACATCCACTTGCACATATTTGACAATCGGAATATCAGATATTTCATGCTATAGCTAACAAATTTGTTAAAGGTGCCCTAGAACCAGTTTTTACAAGATGTAATATAAGTCTAAGGTGTCCCCTGAATGTGTCTGTGAAGTTTCAGCTCAAAATACCCCAATACCACAATAGATTTTTTTTAATAAATTTTTTTAACTGCCTATTTTGGGGCATCATTAACTATGCACTGATTCAGGCTGCGGCCCCTTTAAATCATGCGCTCCCTGCCCCCCAAGCTCTCGACTATAATACAGTGCATTTACAAAGTTCACACAGCTAATATAACACTCAAATGGATCTTTACAAGATGTTCGTCATGCATACTGCATGCATGCGTCGTCGGACCATGTGAGTATATTATTTATTTGGATGTTTACATTTGATTCTGAAAGAGTTTGAGGCTGTGCTTCGTGGCTAAAGCTAACATTACACACTGTTGGAGAGATTTATAAAGAATGAAGTTGTTTATGCATTATTCAGACTGCAAGTGTTTAAAAATGAAAATAGCGACGGCTCTCGTCTCCGTGAATACAGTAAGAAACGATGGTAACTTTAACCACATTTAACAGTACATTAGCAACATGCTAACAAAACATTTATAAAGACAATTTACAAATATCACTAAAATATCATGTAATCATAGATCATGTCAGTTATTATTGCTCCATTTTTCGCTATTGTTCTTGCTTGCTTACCTAGTCTGATGATTCAGCTGTGCACAGATCCAGACGTTTGAATGACGTTTTACTGTCTGAATGTTGTTTGTGCGAGTGTGCAAAAGTGAATGGAATAATCCATGAAAGAAAGTCTTTCCCTGGCAGTAAAAGCTATAACAGTCCATCTTCTAGGTCCGGTATTCTGTAACGTATTAAGTCTGATGATGACGAAGAAATGCCAAAAGGAACACATCTAACAAGGTTAAATAAAGAACTTTAAAGCAGGTAATCCCATCACTAACTTTAAAGGGTTAGTTCACCCATTCATCATACTGAGCTGGTGTTCTGACGTAGAACCTAGAAGTGCTGAACGTAAACAGCATAGGAAAATGACACAGCGACAAAAGAGAAGATATTGTTGAAATAAAGTCATTATTTTTGTTTTGTTTTTGTGCATAAAAAGTATTTGTCGCTTCATAAAATTAAGGTTGAATTACTGCAGTCACATCGGATATTTTAACAATGTCTTTAGTACCTTTCTGGACCTTTAAAGTGGTGGTTAAATTGCTGTCTATGCAGGAGTCAGGTACCTCTCGGATTTCATCAAACATATCCTAATTTGTGTTCTGAAGATGAGTGAAAGTCTTACGGGTTTGGAACAACATGAGGGTGAGTAATTAATGACAGAATTTTCATTTTTGGGTGAACTAACCCTTAAGTTAATCTTTGAATTACTGTAATATGATGGTGCTCAAATGAAAACACAAGGGGCAATAGTAGAGATTGTTTTCAATCAAAAAAAAAACAAACAAACAAAAAAAAAAAACTACAACATACAAAGATTACATCGTGTTCAAAAGGTCATCAAAGCTCTCGAGTGAATCAGGCAGCCAATTATCTCTGCAGCATGACAGAATAAGGATGAGCACTGGATTTACAGCTGTATATTTAAAAGTAGCTCACAAGCATTCAGACAGTCACTGTCATTGTTTGCTTTGACTCTAAAGCTTTATGTTTATTTATACAGGTTTGTGATTCAAATCATTATGCTCAAATTTATATGCAACTTTTTCTAGCATTTGAAAATAACTGTTAAATGTGTGAACTTACATTTTTTTCTTATGCGTTTTCTTATGGTAATTTATATTTTCAGCTTGTGCAAAACAACAAATGCAAAGTTACCATGAGTTCTGTAAATGTAAGTTTTTCACAGAATATCTCGATTGTTCATCCTCAATACTTTTTTATCATTGGACTTTCAGGAATACCACATAGCACTTATTACTATATATTTTTATTTATGATTTATTTTGTTACTATCTTTGGGAACTCTGTAGTTCTTCTCATTATAGCTCTTCACCGGAGCCTGCACAGTCCAAAGTACATTGGCGTGTTTAACTTGGCCTTGGCTGATATTGGTGAAATTAATGCACTGATTCCTAACATGATGAGGACTTTTCTGTTTGACTCACAGTACATCTCATACAATGCTTGTTTGGCAAACATGTTTTTTGTGTTCTTCTTCAGTAGTTTGCAAAGTGTCACTCTTCTTGTTCTGGCATATGATCGCTTCATTGCAATTTGTTTGCCATTAAGATATCATGCAATTGTGAACAATACCAGTATGGTTTTAGTTTTTCCAGCAATATGGGCATTTAATTCTTCTGTGGTGGCCTTGATGGTGTCTTTGATCACCCGACTTTCAATTTGCGAATCCAATGTAATACAGAGTTATTTTTGTGATCATGGACCAGTGTTTAGGTTGGCATGTAATGACTATAACCTTAATAAGTCTGTGGGATTTGTCATCACATCTTTATACCTTATAGCACCTTTGGTCATTATATTCCTGTCATATTTGGGCATTTTTCTTGCTTTAAGCAGAATTACAACTTGGGAAAGACGTTTAAAAGCGCTTAAGACCTGTGTTTCACACCTGTTGTTAGTAGGGATTTATTTCTTCCCAATATGCTTCACATACCTAGCACAACTCTTGCTTGCTCTCACTCCCAATGGCAGAGTCATTAGCACATCTCTGGCATATGTTGTTCCACCTACACTAAATCCCATCATTTATGTTTTAAACACAGCTGAAATCAAAATCTTATTGCGAAAAATGCTTGACAACAGATCTTCACCAGTTAGAGATAATATTTCAAAATGACTGCAATTATTGTTTTTTTTTTGTTTTTTTAATTCTTAATATTTATGATAATATATAAATAAAAGCATCATCAGTACTGGGACTGCATGTATGTGTTGGTGAATAGCAGTTATATGGTATTTATGTACTTGTTTATTTATGAATCCAGTTGTTTTCAAGTGTATATGTACTGATTGTGGTCTTACTGACATCGAGGCAAAACTTGAAAAGGAAGAATATTTTACAATGCAATTTGTTAACAATTATTGTTGTGTTTACTTATTTTATGTTACTCTGGGGTTTCAGCCACCAAAATTGTATTAGCTTTCATCTTTCACTCTTAGTAGTGGGTAAATTCAAATAAATGTTTTGTTGTTGTTGTTTTGTTGCCATCTGAAGAAAAATGTGACATATAAACAATATTTGACATATAAATAATATTTGACTAAATAAAATAACATTTATAATATTTTCATCTTTGAACTTCTTATAAAGGTGTCCATTTGCATGTGAGGTTTATTTTTGGTCACCACTAAACTGATTGTTGATATTAATTGAAAAAATAAAGATAATAAATTTACACAAAATTACTGATTCTCTGTTGTATTTAATTATTGCTGTTATATGCCACTTAAATGCCACTTACATGCTGACACAAGTAGCACTTTAGTAGTAATGTCATTCTGTAAATCCAAAGGCCTTCAGCTTTCATTCATGACAATGAAAATGTTCCTAAATATTTAAAAATTAAGTATGGAAAATACAGACTATTTCCAAAGTCATTTAAATGATATTTTATGAGAAAAATATCTTTATCCAAGTCGATATCACAATGCAAATTAAGGGTTTTCACAAGTTCGCCATTCAGTCTGAATGGTTAATGGTAAAACAAACTTGGCTTGCTGTCCTCGAAGGAGGCTCGACCCGAGGCTCAGCTCGAGCTCTGAGTTAAACCCCCTATTACAGTACTGCGCGTAGGGAGAATAAGAGAAATAGAGGAGGAGGTAGGAAGGAGGAGGGATGCTGGAAGAATTGTCGCTGGGATGACGCAGTGACTGCTGCTTATATACGCTTGTAATGATGATTGACAGGACTGAATGTTTAGGCTCCTCCCGAACCTACATTTGGAACTACATTTAATGTCACACTCTCAACTGCATGAATTCTGTTTACTCTAGTCCTTCACTGCCATATAGCAATATTTTAATAAGAGTTTGTTTTTGTGTAAAACTTAGCGATCAATACTTTTATTACTATCAACACAATACAATGTTGCATCGCAGTTATCAGGGCACATAATAGACTAACATATGTTCATCCTTGAATTACTGTAACGATATGCACAAATGAGAGCACAAAGATGAATTGTTGTGAAGATGTTTGCTAACCAGTAAAAAAATAGATCAGATAACTTAATACTACTACTACTACTACTACTACTACTAATAATAATAATAATAATAATAAATATAAAAGATTTCAATTTTGGTGAAAATCGGAGCAACGGTCTGGGAGGAGTTCAAAAAAGTAGGTTTTTAAAGAAAAACAATATGGCGGACAGGAAGTTCAGCTGACTATGGCAAATTTGATATCTGTGTTCTCAGCGTTACCCAAGGAATCAACTGAGACCAGTTTCATTAATGAGTTTAAATAGTCAAAAGTTATTAGCATTTTTGTAAATTTTGTTATAACTTTTGACCACGAGGTGGTGCTGGTCCGAAACTTCTCAGGCTTTTTCAGGGTATTGCGCTGATGACCCATACCAAGTTTCGTTAAGATACGCTAATGCGTTCGTAAAATTCAGCATTTTAGCACAAAATTCAAAATGGCTGACGGCCAAAATGGTTGATATGCAAACATTTTATATCATATGACTCGGCATGATGCCTTGAATCTAACAAGACCAAATTCATGGTTGTTGGACAAAGCCATCAGAAATTATAAGCAAAAATAGCCATTTTTCATATCTCCGCACCAGTAGGTGGCGCTACGCCGAAACACTGCATGATACCTCAGGTCATGCTTGTGATGACATGTACCAAGTTTGGTCTGAATACAATAAAGTGCTACGGAGATACAGCCTTACGTCTATTTTCGCAAGCGCAACATTAAATTTGTTCGCATGTTTTTCGAAAACGATTTGATGAATCAACTTGAATTCCATAACTTTTTGTCGGCATGGTCTGAAGATGATCTGGTTCAATTTTCATGAAAATCGGAGTAACGGCCTAGGAGAAGTTAAAAAAAGTACCTTTTTCAGAAAATTAAAAATTTTCATGACGGAAACGCATTCAAATCGGCTTGACCCAAGGAATCAGAGGAAAAAAGAATTTTGTTTCTAGCCCTTACGGTTCAAAAGTTACTAGCATAAACCTAAGTGCAAATTTGGACAGCTGGTGGCGCTAGAGGGATTGAGTTAGAGACTCCAAATTTGCTATGGACAAAGGTCAGACTGTCCTCTAACTGTGTGCCAAATTTCACAACTTTCCCGCAAGCGGTTCTATGGGCAGCCATAGACTTCAAGAGCGGAAGAAGAAGAAGAAGAAGAAGAAGAAGAAGAAGAAGAATCGAAAATAAAAAAATATAGCTGCAAGCAGCAATTACGGGGCCAAGCACAAAAACGGCACAAGAAGCAAGCCAACATGACTGGGAGCATCAGGCTAACTGCAGCAGTGAGCAATTAAAGACCTATTAAGATCATTTTAGGTAAAAGAGCTGATAAATGATAAAAAAATGAGGATTTACTGGTTCATCACTTTCGACCAATAGGTGGCGCTGTGACCAAATTAATGTGGTATGGTCAGAGTGAGGTGACAATGACAATCGCAAAGTTTGGTGTCAGTATGTCAAAGCATTGCAGAGATACAGCTTCAAGAGTCGTTTTTGCATCATGCCTCAGATTTGTTGCTCCGGTGTACGAAAACGGTTTGACTTATCGACTTGAAATCCATAACATTTTGTCGGCATGGTCTGAAGATGATACGGTTCAATTTTGGTGAAAATCGGAGCAACGGTCTAGGAGGAGTTCGAAAAAGTAGGTTTTTAAAGAAAAACTATACAGCGGACAGGCAGTTCAGCTAACTATGGCAAATTTGATATCAATGTTCTCAGCATGACCCACGGAATCTACTGAGACCAGTTTCATTACAATCGGTTAATATAGACAAAAGTTATTAGCATTTTTGTAAATTTCATTATAACTTTTGACCACAAGGTGGCGCTGGTCCGAAACTTCTTAGACTCCTTCAGGGCATTGTGCTGATGACCCATACCAAGTTTTGTAAAGATACGCCAATGCGTTTGTAAAATACAGCATTTTAGCACAAAATTCAAAATGGCCGACAGTCAAAATGTCTGATATGGGAAAATTGGATATCATTCGACTCGACATGATGCCCCGAATCCAACGAGTCCACATTTTTGATTTTGGACAAACCCATCAGAAGTTATAAGCAAAAATATCAATTTTTCATATCTCCGCACCACTAGGTGGCACTGCGCCGAAACACTGCATGATGCCTCAGGTCATGCATGTGATGACATGTACCAAGTTTGTTCTGAATACGATAAAGCGTTGCGGAGATACAGCCTTATGTCTATTTTCGCAAGCACTACGCACAATTCGTTTGCGTGTTTTTTGAAAACGGTTTGAGGAATCGACTTGAATTCCATAACTTTTTGTCGGCATGGTCTGAAGATGATCTGGTTCAATTTTCGTGAAAATTGGAGTAACGGCCTAGGAGGAGTTCGAAAAAGTACGTTTTTCAGAAAATTCAAAATGTCGGAAAAATTTTCATGACGGAAAATGACGTCATATGGTGCAATCGATTCGTCTTGACCCAAGGAATCAGAGGAAAAAAGAATTTTGTTTCTAGCCCTTATGGTTCAAAAGTTACTAACATAAACATAAGTGCAACTTTGGACAGCTGGTGGCGCTAGAGGGATTGAGTTAGATACTCCAAATTTGCTATGGACATAGATCAGACTGTCCTCTAACTGTGTGCCAAATTTCACAACTTTCCCGCAAGCGGTTCTATGGGCTGTCATAGACTTCAAGAGCGGAAGAAGAAGAAGAAGAAGAAGAAGAAGAAAAAAAAAAAAAAAAAGAACGCCAACAATAACAATAGGTGCCTCCGCACCTTCGGTGCTTGGCCCCTAATAAATATAGCTGCAAGCAGCAATTACGGGGCCAAGCACAAAAACGGCACAAGAAGCCAGCCAACACGGCTGGGAGCATCAGACCAACAGCAGCAGTGAGCAATTAGAAAAAAAAGTTATTAGCATTTTTGTCAATTTTGTTATAACTTTTGACCACAAGGTGGTGCTGGTCCGAAAATTCTCAGGCTCCTTCAGGGCATTGTCCTGATGACACATACCAAATTTATGAATTTTGGTCAAACCCATCAGAAGTTATAAGCAAAAATAGCCATTTTTCATATCTCCACTCCAGTAGGTGGCGCTGTGCCGAAACACTGTACGATGCCTCAGGTCATGCTTGTGATGACACGTACCAAGTTTGGTCTGAATATGATAAAACATTGCAGAGATACAGCTTCAAGAGTCATTTTTGCATCATTTCTCAAATTCATTGCTCCGGTATACGAAAACAGTTTGACTTATCGACTTGAAATCCATAACTTTTTGTCGGCATGGTCTGAAGATGATACGGTTCAATTTTGGTGAAAATCGGAGCAACGGTCTAGGAGGAGTTCGAAAAAGTAGGTTTTTAAAGAAAACATTATGGCGGACAGGAAGTTCAGCTGACTATGGCAAATTTGATATCTATGTTCTCAGCATGACCCAAGGAATCTACTGTGACCAGTTTCATTACAATGAGTTAAAATAGTGATAAGTTATTAGCATTTTTGTAAATTTTTGTTATAACTTTTGACCACAAGGTGGTGCTGGTCCGAAAATTCTCAGGCTCCTTCAGGGCATTGTGCTGATGACCCATACCGAGTTTCGTAAATATTCGCTAATGCGTTCGTAAAATACAGCATTTTAGCACAAAATTCAAAATGGCAGACGGCCAAAATGTCCGATATGGGAAAATTGGTTAGCATTCGACTCAGCATGATGCCCCCAATCCAACGAGACCAAATTTATGATTTTTGGCCAAACCCATCAGAAGTTATAAGCAAAAACATAAATTTTTCATATCTCCGCACCAGTAGGTGGCGCTGCGCCGAAACGCTGCGTGTTGCCTCAGGTCATGCTTGTGATGACAGGTACCAAGTTTGGTCTGAATACGATAAAGCGTTGCGGAGATACAGTCTTATGTCTATTTTCACAAGCACTACGTACAATTTGTTCGCGTGTTTTTCGAAAACGGTTTGAGGAATCAACTTGAATTCCATAACTTTTTGTCGGCATGGTCTGAAGATGATCTGGTTCAATTTTCGTGAAAATCGGAGTAACGGCCTAGGAGGAGTTCGAAAAAGTACGTTTTTCAGAAAATTCAAAATGGCGGAAAAATTTTCATGACGGAAAATGACGTCATATGGTGCAATCGATTCGTCTTGACCTAAGGAATCAGAGGAAAAAAGAATTTTGTTTCTAGCCCTTACGGTTCAAAAGTTATTAGCATAAACATAAGTGCAACTTTGGACAGTTGGTGGCGCTAGAGGGATTGAGATAGAGACTCCAAATTTGCTATGGACATAGCTCAGACTGTCCTCTAACTGTGTGCCAAATTTCATAACTTTCCCGCAAGCGGTTCTATGGGCTGTCATAGACTTCAAGAGCGGAAGAAGAAGAAGAAGAAGAAGAAGAAGAAGAAGAAGAAGAAGAAGAAGAAGAAAAAAAAAAAAGAACGCCAACAATAACAATAGGTGCCTCCGCACCTTCGGTGCTTGGCCCCTAATAAGCGTACGGAACGCCAACAATAACAATAGGTGCCTAAGCACCTTCGGTGCTTGGCCCCTAAATATAGCTGCAAGCAGCAATTACGGGGCCAAGCACAAAAACGGCACAAGAAGCCAGCCAACATGGCTGGGAGCATCAGACCAACAGCAGCAGTGAGCAATTAGAAAAAAAAGTTATTCGCATTTTTGTCAATTTTGTTATAACTTTTGACCACAAGGTGGTGCTGGTCCGAAACGTCTCAGGCTCTTTTAGGGCATTGTCATGATGACCCATACCAAATTTAAGAATTTTGGTCAAACCCATCAGAAGTTATAAGCAAAAATAGCCATTTTTCATATCTCCACTCCAGTAGGTGGCGCTGTGTGGAAACACTGTATGATGCCTCAGGTCATGCTTGTGATGACACGTACCAAGTTTGGTCTGAATATGATAAAGCATTGCAGAGATACAGCTTCAAGAGTCATTTTTGCATCATGCCTCAAATTCGTTGCTCTGGTATACGAAAACGGTTTGACGTATCGACTTGAAATCCATAACTTTTTGTCGGCATGGTCTGAAGATGATACGGTTCAATTTTGGTGAAAATCGGAGCAACGGTCTAGGAGGAGTTCGAAAAAGTAGGTTTTTAAAGAAAACAATATGGCGGACAGTAAGTTCAGCTGACTATGGCAAATTTGATATCTATGTTCTCAGCATGACCCAAGGAATCGAATGAGACCAGTTTCATTATAATCGGTTAATATAAACAAAAGTTATTAGCATGTTTGTAAATTTTGCTATAAATTTTGACCACAAGGTGGCACTGTGCCGAAACTTCTCAGGCTCCTTCAGGGCATTGTCCTGATGACCCATACCGAGTTTCGTAACCATACACTAATGCGTTCGTAAAATACAGCATTTTAGCACAAAATTCAAAATGGCCGACAGCCAAAATGTCTGATATGGGAAAATTGGATATCATTCGACTTGGTATGATTCCCGAATCCAACGAGACCAAATTTATGATTTTTGGCCAAACCTATCAGAAGTTATAAGCAAAAATACCTATTTTTCATATCTCCGCACCAGTAGGTGGCGCTGCGCCGAAACGCTGCATGGTACCTCAGGTCATGCTTGTGATGACATGTACCAAGTTTGGTCTGAATATGATAAAGTGTTACAGAGATACAGCCTTACTTCTATTTTCGCAAGCGCTACATACAATTCGTTCGTGTGTTTTTTGAAAACGGTTTGAGCAATTGACTTGAATTCCATAACTTTTTGTCAGCATGGTCTGAAGATGATCTGGTTCAATTTTCGTGAAAATCGGAGTAACGGCCTAGGAGGAGTTCGAAAAAGTAGGTTTTTCAGAAAATTCAAAATGGCGGAAAAATTTTCATGACGGAAAATGACGTCATATGGTGCAATCGATTCGGCTTGAGCCAAGGAATCAGAGGAAAAAGAATTTTGTTTCTAGCCCTTATGGTTAAAAAGTTATTAACATAAACATAAGTGCAAATTTGGACAGCTGGTGGCGCTAGAGGGATTGAGCTAGAGACTCCAAATTTGCTATGGACAAAGGTCAGACTGTCCTCTAACTGTGTGCCAAATTTCACAACTTTCCCGCAAGCGGTTCTATGGGCTGTCATAGACTTCAAGAGCGGAAGAAGAAGAAGAAGAAAAAGAAGAAAAAAAAAAAAAAAAAAAAAAAAGAACGGCAACAATAACAATAGGTGCCTCCGCACCTTCGGTGCTTGGCCCCTAATAAAAAGAATGCCAACAGATACATTAGGTGCCTACGCACCTTCGGTGCTTGGCCTCTAAATATAGCTGCAAGCAGCAATTACAGGGCCAAGCACAAAAACAGCACAATAAGCCAGCCAACATGGCTGTCAGCATCAGACCAACTGCAACAGTGAGCACTTAAAGACCCATCATTTTAGGCAAAAGAGCTGAAAAATGATCAAAAATGAGAATTTACTGGTGCATCACTTTCGACCAATAGGTGGCGCTGTGACCAATGGTCAAAGTAAGGTGACGGTGACTGATGCAAGGTTTGGTGTCAATCTGCCAAAGCATTTCAGAGATACAGCTTCAAGAGTCGTTTTTGCATCATGTCTCAAATTCGTTGCTCCAGTATACGAAAACGGTTTGACGTATCGACTTGAAATCCATAACTTTTTGTTAGCATGGTCTGAAGATTATATGGTTCAATTTTGGTGAAAATCAAAGCAATGGTCTAGGAGGAGTTCAAAAAAGTAGGTTTTTAAAGAAAAACAATATGGCGGACAGGAAGTTCAGCCGACTATGGCAAATTTGATATCTGTGTTCTCAGCATGACCCAAGGAATCAACTGAGTCCAGTTTCATTAAAATCAGTTAAAATTAGGGCTGCACGATTAATTGCACGAGATTGTCATGCGTGTCTCATCAGTAAAGCCGGTTCTGTGATTAGCGGTAAATGTCCATCACCTGCTTTCAAATGGAGCGGCACTTAATATACAGAGCCGTAGTTCGCGGACAAGCTACGCAATATCGTGTTCATAATCGCAGATGAATCGCTTTCGATTACGAACGTGATATTGCGTAGCTTGTCCGCGAACTACGGCTCTGTATATTAAGTGCCACTCCATTTGAAAGCAGGTGATGGACATTTACCGCTAATCACAGAACCGGCTTTACTGACGAGACACGCATGACAAAAGCATGCGATTAATCGTGCAGCCCTAGTTAAAATAGTCAAAAGTTATTATAATTGTTGTAAATTTTGTTATAACTTTTGACCACAAGGTGGCGCTGGTCCGAAACTTCTCAGGCTCCTTCAGGGCATTGTGCTGATGACCCATACCAAGTTTCGTAAAGATACACTCATGCGTTCGTAAAATACAGCATTTTAGCACAAAATTCAAAATGGCCGACAGCGATAAAGCGTTGCAGAGATACAGCCTTACGTCTATTTTCACAAGCACTACATACAATTCGTTTGCGTGTGTTTCGAAAAAAAAGGTTTGAGGAATCGACTTGAACAACAAAGTGAACAGGTAATCAGACAGTGATCAGCAGTGTGGGGCACCTTACTTTAAAAAAGTAATCAGTTATAGTTACTAGTTACTTCTCACAAATAGTAACTGAGTTAGTAACTGAGTTACATCATTATAAAAGTAACTAATTACCAGGGAAAGTAACTATTGCATTACTTAAAAAAAAAAAAAAATCAAAAATGTCAGATAACTTGGATGCCCCCAATATTAAATATAAGTCTAAAAATAAATTATGCTTGATCCGACTCATGACTCATGATCAGCTCTTGCCCACGACATGACATCTTTCTCTGTACTGTACTACGTGTTAGTAGCCATTAAAGAAAACGTAGGCCACGTTCACACAACAGCAGAATACGGTTGTCAGTCCTGTATTTGGCCACGTTCACACTGTCAGTTTTTGGGATTGACAACCGCATTTACTTACAGGGGTGAGTCTTGAAATGTCCCAGCCAACATGTCCATGTGGGCCCCACATGGGTTTTATCTGGGCTATATGGGCATCATCTGGGCATGGGTTGAGAGTGGGCACATTGATGGGCTGAATGTGGGCCCCATTTTGAGTACATTTTGGGGCCCAATTAGGTTGCCCACATTGTTAATTTGAGGGTTCCATATGGGCCACATTTGGGCTTTATTTAGAATTGTAAAATTTTGTTTTTTACAGCTTAACCCTAACAGCTGGTTACATTTATTCAATTTTTAGTATTTCATGTTTTATAGCCTATATATATATATATATATATATATATATATATATATATATATATATATATATATATATATATATATATATATATATATGTCACTTGGGCCCTGCATGGGCAACCCAAGTGGGGCCCATAGAATTTTGTCCATTGGCTCCACACAGGCCCAATGTGTGTTAGCCCATAGGGGCTCATGATGGGTCCATAGTGGGCTCTAAGTGGGGCTCATTTGTGTGTTCATTATAGGGGCCCACATGGGTCACATATGGGTTCTAATAAATGGGGCCAATGTGGGCCACATACAGAACCCTTATGGGTCCCAAAAGGGTGATAACACTGGACCCACAAATGGCCCCTCTATATATTTATATAAAAACAACATTAACATTACTGGTTAATATAAAATGAAATATGCATATCTTACCTTAAGATTTTCTAGAGAGTAGGACGTTTTGACATGGATGCTGGCTTGCCAGTAGCGTTTTTTTTGTTTTTTGTTTTTTTAAAATGAGACGTCACGACGTCCATGACGCAAGTGCTTTTACATTTTAGATTATAAGAAAAAAAATATTTTAATGAAGTGATTATACATATATATATACAGTGGGTACAGAAAGTATTCAGACCCCCTTAAATATTTCACTCTTTGTTATATTGCAGCCATTTTTTTTCCTCAATGTACACACAGCACCCCATATTGACAGAAAAACACAGAATTGTTGACATTTTTGCAGATTTATTTAAAAAGAAAAACTGAAATATCACATGGTCCTAAGTATTCAGATACTTTGCTGTAACACTCATATATTTAACTGGGGTGCTATCCATTTCTTCTGATCATCCTTGAGATGGTTCTACACCTTCATTTGAGTCCAGCTGTGTTTGATTATACTGATTGGACTTGATTAGGAAAGCCACACACCTGTCTATATAAGACCTTACAGCTCACAGTGCATGTCAGAGCAAATGAGAATCATGAGGTCAAAGGAACTGCCTGAAGAGCTCAGAGACAGAACTGTGGCAAGGCACGGATCTGGCCAAGGTTACAAAAAAAAACCTGCGCTGCACTTAAGGTTCCTAAGAGCACAGTGGCCTCCATAATCCTTAAATGGAAGACATTTGAGATGACCAGAACCCTTCTTAGAGCTGGCCGTCCGGCCAAACTGAGGTATCGGGAGAGAAGAGCCTTGGTGAGAGAGGTAAAGAAGAACCCAAAGATCACTGTGGCTGAGCTCCAGAGATGCAGTCGGGAGATGGGAGAAAGTTGTAGAAAGTCAACCATCACTGCGGCCCTCCACCAGTGGGAACTTTATGGCAGAGTGGCCCGACGGAAGCCTCCCCTCAGTGCAAGACACATGAAAGCCCGCATGGAGTTTGCTAAAAAACACCTGAAGGACTCCAAGATGGTGAGAAATAAGATTCTCTGGTCTGATGAGACCAAGATAGAACTTTTTGGCCTTAATTCTAAGCGGTATGTATGGAGAAAACCAGGCACTGCTCATCACCTGTACAATACAGTCCCAACAGTGAAGCATGGTGGTGGCAGCATCATACTGTTGGGGTGTTTTTCAGCTGCAGGGACAGGACGACTGGTTACAATCAAGGGAAAGATGAATGCAGCCAAGTACAGGGATATCCTGGAGGAAAACCTTCTCCAGAGTGCTCAGGACCTCAGACTGGGCTGAAGGTTTACCATCCAACAAGACATTGACCCTAAGCACACAGCTAAACTCCGTGACTGTTCTTGAATGGCCCAGCCAGAGCCCTGACTTAAACCCAATTGAACATCTCTGGAGAGACCTAAAAATGGCTGTCCACCAACGTTTACCATCCAACCTGACAGAACTGGAGAGGATCTGCAAGGAGGAATGGCAGAGGATCCCCAAATCCAGGTGTGAAAAACTTGTTGCATCTTTCCCAAAAAGACTCATGGCTGTATTAGATCAAAAGGGTGCTTCTACTAAATACTGAGCAAAGGGTCTGAATACTTAGGACCATGTGATATTTCAGTTTTTCTTTTTTTAAAAATCTGCAAAAATGTCAACAATTCTGTGTTTTTCTGTCAATATGGGGTGCTGTGTGTACATTAATGAGAAAAATAAATGAACTTAAATGATTTTAGCAAATGGCTGCAATATAACAAAGAGTGAAAAATTTAAGGGGTCTATGTTTACATTTGCTAGCAGCTTTCTACACTCACCCGGTAGGCTATGTTCAAAACCATAGCGATTTCTCCGCAGCTTTTCTCTTTATCCGTACGGTTGTGCCATGTTTTGAAGACGCGTTATTCAAGGAGTTGTGTTGTTGCAACACTTAAACGCACCGTTCCGCCATCTACACTGTCCACAGCAGCTGGTTTCACGGTCGCAATTTCAAAAGCTCTCTCATTCACTTCTCTCATTGGCTGTTGTTAAAGAAATGGGAGCGTTTAGCGGAAGTTCTACCCGGAAGACTCTAATGCACGTCATTGCTCATTATCTAACCAATCATTACACGTCACCTGAGTATAGACCAATTTGGTGTTTGCAAACAGCGATGACGTTTTTTGTGGGCGGAGCCTAGCTGGTTGCAGAAAATGAAAGTTGAGCAGTAGAAGTCTATGGAAGCCACGAAATAAAAGAATAAAAAAAGTTAATTTCGAGTTTATATCTCACAATTCTGACTTTTATTTCTCGCAAATCTGAGTTTACATATCACATTTCTTACAAAATAAAACAGAATTGTGAGATATACTCGTTATTCTGTCTTTTCTGAATTGCAATTTATCCCGCAATTCTGACTTTTCCCCCCTCAGAATTGTGAAATAAACTCACAATTGCGAGTTATAAAGTCCGAACTGGGAGTAATAAACACGCAAATGCAAGAGAAAAAAAAGTCAGAATTGTGAAATAAAAATTATTATGTTTAAAAGTTATCTATGTAAAATATTATAGGTTTAAATTATTTAAATTATAATTGTTTCATGCTGTATTTATGTATGTCGTCTGAACTGCATATGTGAATATTATGTAGAGACTTACTGTTTACATTAAATTCCTGCTTTAATAGTAGACTAATCCTTGCAGGTGTCATCAATCCAGTCTGTGAAACGTCTCTGTTTATCTTCAAATTACGTTTTCAACGATGGTTTTCTTTAAAAATGAAGACTATATTTTTTGCATTCCGATTCCAACATCCAGAGGCACAACAAAACATTTTTCTCTTATTCTGTGGATTTTTTCTCATTTTTCTTCAATAGCTTCAACTATTTTTCTGCAACCAGTATGCGCGCGCAGCTGCAAGTGACGTAATTGTGACATCTGCTCCAAAGTGGTCTATATAAGTTCTGTTCCCACCCACTATCGTGTTCGCAGATACCATCGCCGGCGTTCAGTTCGCAGTTGACGTTCCTCACGACGCATGTACAGGCCTATAATTGTGATTATCTAAATATTCACACAGACAATGTTAGCGGTAGTCCGATGTACTACAATGTGAAAACGTTTATTTTAGATGGGATATAATGCTGCAGCGTCATTTAAGTTCACGTTAGCCTATCATTTTGAACGTTCATTGAAGCGGTCGCACTATGAGAGTGATCGTATTCGCCGTCTCTAAATTTAAGAAGTGTGCAGGTCCACCCGCGGATTCTATTTTCGAATTTCGTTTCAGCAGTATCATAAAAGGGCCTAGCTATCATCAAAGCAATCTTCAATATTCTCTCGTCATCACTACAACAGCCACTTCATCTCATCTATTTCCATCGTTTTATGCATTTTGATGTCGTTGGGTGTATAATCATACTCTTTTGCTCTTTACATACATCAGCAGAGCCATACAGTGCAGTAGCACGCATTTGTTTGAGACGGAACGGTGCTCGTTCGCATTGTTACATTCATAGCATGTCGTATTGATCCGCATGAAAGCGGAGTTGGACTCGTTGCCTAACAGCAGAAAGAATGACACGCTTTGTTACTTGGGTATGCATGGTGCATAGTGTCGAGTGACTTCCCTTGTAACATTAGAGGCAGAAACATCATTATTTATGTCCTGCGTGGTAATAAGGCTATGTCATTTATATACTGTAAAAAAATAAATAAATAAAAAATAATAATAATTCTGTACGTGTTACTTTCTTCAGTTAAAGTCTCCGTATGTCCTGTGTGATCAGCTTCATGCACGTGCACCAGATTTTCTTTGTGCAAAAAAGGGACAGTCGATTTCATTCCATAGTTATTGCGTTATCTTTCTGCGACTAACGTCATATATCGTGATATGACAAATTAAGATTATTTGAATAACCCTTTTCGGAAAGTAGCCTAATTCTAGAACATTTAGGGTGATGTAAATGAAATAAAGGGTGTTTGACATATTTCAGTATTCAGATCCAGGAAATGATTAATGCAAAATGACACTGCATATGTATTAAACTAATTTAATTTACCTGTGCTAAAGGCACAATCTCGGCGTGGAATCGCGGGCGCGATTGCAACGAGAGACTGATTTCAGTGCCACACGCGAGTCCCAGCCTGTATTTCCAGGAATAGGAACGAGTCAATTCATTCTACTGAAGTAGGCCTACTTGCAAGTGCTTAAATACTACTCATACAGGTAAGTTTATTTTATGAATTAAAACTGAGGTAACGCATCGCTGTTTAACTTGGTCTAACGTTACACTATCATATTAAACTGCATTTGAGTGTTAAAGTTGTAGACTGCTATTCTATTAGTCTGTTGACCGTAAGCAAGATCAACAGTAGGCTGTGATATTCTAACATTCCATCGTGTTGAGCTACATAACATTAATTCATCTCGTGTACTTTTGCTCACCTGTCTATTAGAGTGGCATCTGTTGAGTCGAGTTAGTCGCAAAGCTGCTGCATTTCGTAAACGCCATGCTGATGTTGATCCTCGCTCCAATTCTTATTCCAAGTTTGCTTGCCATGTTCCATAGTGTTGGATGAAACCGCGTGCCAATAGACATCACGCAGCTGTCAATACCTGTTTCCATGGTTACTATCAAAGAATATAGAATAACACAAGTCGTGTCACTCGTTTTGTTTTGAATGGGAGAAAGTGTATTGCGCAATATGGCGGAATATGTCCCGCCTTCTAAATAAGGTCCAATCGCTGACTGCTAAAGTCATCACGTCACAGCAGCGCCTCTTAGAAGCACCGGTTTCTATCCACCTGTTTCCGCGGGCCGCTACTGTAAAAGAGAACGTGGGTACAACTTCCGGTGAGGCGGCGGAAGTAGCATACCAATGGTATTTAGTGTGCTAATTAGCGAAGAGGCTAAGTGTTTTTTGGATCATTGTTTACTTTGCAAAGTTGCAAATCTTTATGAGAGATGTCGTTACGGCGCTCAGGGACAACATTTCAGTTTAGTACATTTATTAGTTAATAATATCACAATACAATAAACAGTTTTCGTGCCCTTAATTGCCCTTTACTTTACTGACCTTCCACAACAGTGCTACTGCATGACTAGAGCATCCTGACCCTGCAATACATGAACAACCCGCTGTCTGTTCTTCACCTGTCACTGATGCACCAAAGCCATATGATGTGATATTTTACTCCTAACGTATCGTGCGTGCCAGAGCCAGTCGCGTTTCCACTGTATGCGATGCTAAACGCTACTGATGTTAACCATTGCGATAAATACACACGTTTATGGAAAATATCAGCGACTGCTTGAGGGACGAAGACAATTCGTATATGATTATAATCGTGTATTTATTTAGTTTAATGTTTTATCTGTCTCTTCCCTGTGCCTGTTGATTCCTGACAAATGCATATCTTTCACAGATTCACATACTCCGGTTAACTCGTATAACTCATAACTCCTGTTGCCTTCTCATGAGCTCCCTCTGTTGCTCTGGCTGAAAGGATCAGGATAGATAGACGAAGAGATCGCGCAAACATCCTCGGATTGCAATCATCGCATAATTTAGAGGAAAATAAATAGAAATGCTCAGAAAAGTGGCGTAAACATAGGGTATGTTATCAATATATTTCTAAATGTGTAGCCTTTGGATTTAAAAGCCTTAGTGGAGTTGTTTTGTGCATTCTTGTGATCGCAAATAAATGGAAGCAGGCGCAACTGAATAGGTCTGTTAGATTTAGCATGATTGATCTGCACTCCTGACATAAATTAATACATTACTATTAATGTAACATTTTTTATTGTAAAACATTGTTCAAATATTTATGCTGGAATCTTAAATCTTTAAGTAAAAAACAAACGTTCGCAAGTTTGGATCGTTAAATGTTGAATGAATGAGTGTCACATCCAGCTTGTTTACTTCGAACCGGAAGACGCTCCCACGTTTGACGCAAGGCCTCATGGGGCGTAGGAAACTTGTGGATAGAAACGGTCAAACGCGCGCCTCAGAAAGGAGGCACGAGACGCGCATTTAGGTCTGAGGCTGTCGACATACGGAAGCTGTAAGCTTTAAAGTCTCGTTCTCACTTTTGAGATTCCCGCTACACGCTCACAAATACGTGACGGCTCGTGAAAGTAAACCGTTCGTTTTGCTTAATGTCACGAGGTGACAAAAATTCCAACTGTCAAGGCGGAACTAATGTTCGCCGCGATTGCCTCCCGCCGGACCAATAACAACGGAACACCGGGCTAGTTCCGGTTTAGCGAAAAATCCCCGCGAATGGGGTGATTAGTGAAGATTGCCGGCAGCGGTGCACATTGGGACACGTTGCCCTTAGGGTAGGATAAAAGGAGAGAGGATGCACTAAAAGGGGCGTTTTTTTGTTTCTTTTGTTTGGGGGACTGTGAATCTCGGAGGAAGAGTGAGCAGTGGAGAAGAGGAAGTGGGACTGGCAATCAGGCACGGCATTGTGAGTTTGGGAGAGAGAGCACGTTGACTCAATCGGAAGGAGGAAATTGCTGGACAGTAAGATTGTTTGGGAGAGACTGTGAGTAGTTCCATTGATCTCCATCCTCTTCCTTGTTTATGGGATTTCCTGACGTGAATGCCAGGTCTGAACTGGGCGACGGCCATTTATATATGTATTTCCCACTGAGTGTTGAATTGCAGTGATGAAGTGATGTGATGCACTGTTTGATGTGTGAACTTAAACCCGCCGGGTGTCCACTACTTACCTGAGCTTTCTGTCACGTTCTAAGAAGTAAGAAGAGGATTATGTATCTGTGTTTACCTGCCTGCTTTGCAGTGAACTCCTCCCTATTGTAAGCTTTGTGTCTGCCAGTCCTTCAAGCGGAAGTTATACTTGAATACTCACCTGATTGCTCTGCAGTGAAGCTCCTCCAGCCGTAAGTTCTCTGTCTGTCATTGTTGAAGAAGAGGATTACGTATCTGTGTATTTACCTGCCTGCTTTGCAGTGAACGTCTCCCATTGTAAGCTTTGTGTCTGCTAGTCCTTCGAGAGGAAGTTATACCTGAATACTCACCTGATTGCTCTGCAGTGAAGCCCTTCAAGCTGTAAGTTCTCTGTCTGTTATTGTTGAAGAAGAGGATTACGTATCGGTGTATTTACCTGCCTGCTTTGCAGTGAACTCCTCCCATTGTAAGCTCTGTGTCTGCCAGTCCTTCAAGAGGAAGTCATACCTGAATACACACCTGATTGCTTTGCAGTGAAGCTCCTCCAGCTGTAAGTTCTCTGTCTGTCATTATTGAAGAAGAGGATTATGTATCTGTGTATCTACCTGCCTGCTTTGCAGTGAACTTCTCCCATTGTAAGCTCTGTGTCTGCCAGTCCTTCAAGAGGAAGTTATATCTGAATACTCACCTGATTGCTCTGCAGTGAAGCTCTCCAGCTCCCTTCAAGAGGGAGTTACATTTGAATACTCACCTGATTGTTTTGCAGTGAAGTTCCTCCAACTGTAAGTTCTCTGACTGTCCTTGTTGAAGAGAAGGATTACGTATCTGTGTATTTACCTGCCTGCTTTGCAGTGAACTTCTCCCATTGTAAGCTCTGTATCTGCCAGTCCTTCAAGAGGAAGTCATATCTGAATACTCACCTGATTGCTTTGCAGTGAAGTTCCTCCAGCTTTCTTTAAGAGGAAGTCATACCTGAACACTCACCTGATTGCTTTGCAGTGAAGCTCCTCCATCTGTAAGTTCCCTGTCTGTCATTACTGAAGAAGAGGATTACGTATCTGTGTATTCACCTGCCTGCTTTGCAGTGAACTCCTCCCTATCGTAAGCTCTGTGTCTGCCAGTCCTTCAAGAGGAAGTCATACCTGAATACTCACCTGATTGCTTTGCTGTGAAGCTCCTCCAGCTGTAAGTTCTCTGTTTGTCATTGCTGAAGAAGAGGATTATGTATCTGTGTATTCACCTGCCTGCTTTGCAGTGAACTCCTCCCATTGTAAGCTCTGTGTCTGCCAGTCCTTCAAGAGGAAGTCATACCTGAATACTCACCTGATTGCTTTGCTGTGAAGCTCCTCCAGCTGTAAGTTCTCTGTTTGTCATTGCTGAAGAAGAGGATTATGTATCTGTGTATTCACCTGCCTGCTTTGCAGTGAACTCCTCCCATTGTAAGCTCTGTGTCTGCCAGTCCTTTAAGAGGAAGTTATATCTGAATACTCACCTGACTGCTTTGCAGTGAAGCTCCTCCAGCTTCCTTCAAGAGGAAGCCATACCTGAATACTCACCTGACTGCTTGCAGTGAAGCTCCTCCAGCTGTAAGTTCTCTGTCTGTCATTGCTGAAGAAGAGGATTACGTATCTCTGTATTCACCTGTCTGCTTTGCAGTGAACTTCCCCTATTGTAAGCTCGGTGTCTGCCAGCCCATCAAGAGGATTTCATATTGGAATACATCCCGGAGTGCTTGGTAGTGGAGCTCCTCAGCCGTTAGTTTTCTGCCTGTCATCTGCAGAAGAAGAGTACGTATCCAAAACACGTACCTTAACTGTCCCATCTCAGACCCTCCGGTCGTAAGTCCTGACCCATCCTCCCCTTGGGAAGAAGGGAGTACGTCACCTGAAATACGTACTTGAATAGTCCTACAGCAGTCTCCTCCCAGTGTGAGCCCTGACCCGTCTTTCCCATTGGAAGATAGCGAAGCCATTTACTAGAGCACCCCCCTATATCGCACTCTGTGGGTCCGCAGGACGGAACGACCCTGCCCAGAAGACTCATCATTTTTAGATTCCCTTTTTATATTCAATAAAATACGGCGTTACTTGAAGCCTTGTCTGTCGTCCTTGTCTGGCCGCTGTCCGACTCCCCAAGGGTGGTACGGGTTTTAGGGGTGGTTGCAGCCTGAGGGGCCTGCCCCGTGACACTTAATTTTAATAAAGTGATAACCTGAAGAAAGCCTGCAGTATTTCTATTGGAATATAAAAAATAATCTTAACATTGACAAAGCATGTAACACTAAGGCTACTAATTTTCATAAATACACGCGGTGAAATAAAAAGATATAAAATATGGAAATATTGTCTATAATAATTTGAAAGAAATCTTTTAATAGGTTATGTCATTTTTTTGTGATATGTTGGATTTATTGTGCATTAGCCACTTATAATATGCTGGGGCGGTCAGTTGAGCTACAAGTTTGCAGCATATCTCAATTCTTAAACAATGCGTTCTGTGTCCTTGTGTCCTTCCGAGTTCGTTCTTTCAAGGTCGCTGGCAAGACCGGACTCCACAAGAACGCAAGTCCGCAACTCTGCATTCTTGGAATTGAGAAACGGCCCGAGAGGCGTTTCAAAGATGGCCACCGAGTGAAATGACTGTCTTAAAGGGACTTATTACTTCACAGTACAATAAGAATCCAGGGATAATGCAGAATTGCAGTTCTTACGCCATTGACGGGCATTATTTTAAATTTGTGACTTTCTCTGAATTTACAAATCTTGGTAACATTTAGGATATGTACGCACACAATTTACATAAAGTGTTCTATATATTATATTTAAAAAAAAAAAAAAAAAAAATGATCAGAGCAAGTGGTTTTATCTTGCATATCATCTCTAAAGCTGCAAAGTTATTTCTCTGTACTTTGTTGGTTAACATGCATGATACAGACAGCAGCAAGCCTGCTGTAAGTTAAGATCGAATGCGTGGAACCCCTATTATGATACACATCAGTTTTCTTCTTCACGTTACCTAAGCCATATGCACTTTGTGTACAAGGACATTTGACATAAATCAGCATGTACGTGTCTATCCAGGCAAAAACAGATGCATAGTGAAAGCAATTCGTCTTTAACGTGTGCGCACACAGAATAGCGCGTAAACTGACAGGACCTAAACGTGCAACTATGCTATCCTTGCGTCATGACTTGTGGATGCGCGACATATCTAAAGTGATAGCCTATATTGTGCTGCCTACTACACATTGAACATCAGAGTTACTGTGCTCCGTAGGCTACTCCACACCCGCCTGGTCATAAGCATCTCACTTGTGCTCATTGTGCCTCTTCTGTGCAGGGCACTCCCGAATACCTCTTTTCTCTTTACTAAGGTACTGAACAACGATGCTCATGGTGTTATACTTTTGCAAAGGTTTGCTAGCTTCAGCCAGGTTCAGCATTGTCAAGTAAAGTGCTTCCCTTTTGCAAGGGCATCGTACAACAAGGTTTCTCAATCTTTATCTGCCCCATGCATTAAGTATTCTTGTACTTATGTCATGCCAAACTGGTTAATTTCTTTGGGGGTTCTCTTAGCAGGTTCTGACAGTTAGACAAAGTTCTCTCTGCTTAGTTCTATCTAGAAGTGAGCGGGAGTCACGCCTAAGCATATTGAATGAGTCTTTCCTATACCTGTTCATTATTTACTTAAAATTACTCAAATGCTCATTCACTCATAGCAATCAAATTGCGTCGATTATTGGCTGCTAGTTACTAGCGGTGGTGTCATTGTTTTCTACTCTATCTTCAGCTTCGGTCTTCACAAATGTGTACCTTTTATATCATTGGTTTATCGTGACATTTAATCAGTATTCATTATGGGCCTTTCGTGGCCTTTACTTATAGCAGCCTAATCATGGTTTCGTGTAACATAGCACATTGTTGCTTTGCTTGGAATGGTCCCATGACTTTTGCGTTACATAGAATATATCGCACTATCATACTAAATTGCCTATTATTGCTTTGACTCTTAGCATTATAGATATATCGTTGTTATCAGGCTTACTGTTGACATCTCATAAAATCGCCTATCATTGCTTTACATTGTATGGCCTCTCATTGCATTCACATTTGATGGAAATCATAACTTTTAGCTACATGGAATATTGTTGCTATAACATTAAAGGTTTAATATAATGGTCATCATGACAGGTCGTCGTCATCAGGCATATCGTTGCCATCGGCCATCGGGCATATCGTTGCCATCGGCCACTGGGCATATCGGGCATATCGTTGCCATCGGGCATATCGTTGCCATCGGGCATCGGGCATATAGTTGCCATTGGGCATATCGTTACCATCACATCAAATGGCTTATTACCTCACATTAAATGGTTTTCGTTTTTGCATCAAATGGCATATCGTGGTTCTACACAAAGGCCTGTCTTAGCGCTTCATATAATTAAAACCTGTCATGGCCACCAGGTAGTCCGTTTCACGTAACTCCAAGGTCTTCTCGAATTGGCCTATATTGACTTTTCAAGGTACAGGATCTTTGCGGTCTTTACACGTAAATCAGATTAACGTAGCCTCACTCCATATCTTTATCAGTCAATATTATTCATTATGTATGCCATTTATTCGTCATAATTTAATACTAGTATGTTACTAATGCAAACTACTGGTGGTGGTGTTTCCATACGATTTAATATCACTCGTTATGATTTCCCTATACTCACTCAGGGTCAAGTGAACGCTATCTCTATGGACCATGGTCCTCATATGCAGTCTTATAGTATCGCAGACTAACTTGTCTTTCTGACCATAGCATCAAATCACTATTCACATCACCGGTATTCTTTTGTTAATCTAGGATTACCAAGGTTATGTTTATAGCAAGCATTAGGTAAGTTTATAGCTTATCATAAAATCCTATATTTAAATCTTCTGTGGTAAGGTGCCCTAGAACCAGTTTTTACAAGATGTAATATAAGTCTAAGGTGTCCCCTGAATGTGTCTGTGAAGTTTCAGCTCAAAATACCCCAATACCATAGATTTGTTTTAATTAATTTTTTTAACTGCCTATTTTGGGGCATCATTAACTATGCACTGATTCAGGCTGCGGCCCCTTTAAATCGCGCGCTCCCTGCCCCCCAAGCTCTCGACTATAATACAGTGCATTTACAAAGTTCACACAGCTAATATAACACTCAAATGGATCTTTACAAGATGTTCGTCATGCATACTGCATGCATGCGTCATCGGACCATGTGAGTATAGTATTTATTTGGATGTTTACATTTGATTCTGAATGAGTTTGAGGCTGTGCTTCATGGCTAAAGCTAACATTACACACTGTTGGAGAGATTTATAAAGAATGAAGTTGTGTTTATGCATTATTCAGACTGCAAGTGTTTAAAAATGAAAATAGCGACGGCTCTCGTCTCTGTGAATACAGTAAGAAACGATGGTAACTTTAACCACATTTAACAGTACATTAGCAACATGCTAACGAAACATTTATAAAGACAATTTACAAATATCACTAAACTATCATGTAATCATAGTCATGTCAGTTATTATTGCTCCATTTTTCGCTATTGTTCTTGCTTGCTTACCTAGTCTGATGATTCAGCTGTGCACAGATCCAGACGTTAATACTGGCTGCCCTTGTGTAATGCTTTGAACATGGGCTGGCATAGGCAAATATTGGGGTCATACATTTTAATGATCTCGACTGTTATGTAACAGTCGGTGTTATGTTGAGATTCGTCTGTTCTTCGGAGGTCTTTTAAACAAATTAGATTTACACAAGAAGGAGGAAACTATGGTGTTTGAGACTCACTGTATGTCATTTCCATGTACTGAACTCTTGTTATTCAACTATGCCAAGGTAAATTCAATTTTTGATTCTAGGGCACCTTTAAAAAGAAAAATGAAATAAAAGCAGTTTATCAGTCATACAGCGCTATTGTGGCTACGGTGTGTCACGTAACAAGCAATGACACGTCACTATGGAAACAATTAAGTGATACGTTCTAAATAACGGTCGCCTTGAAAGACTCACACTGGGGGCTCAGCCAGAATATTTTAAACTTATGTGAAAGGGTTAAAAAAAAAAGTTCTGAAATGTTTTGTCGGGGCTAAACGCAGCCCTGGTCAAACTCACTGTGGCACTTCAGCTCTATGGCGATGGTCAGCGCTGTCATCCTCACAGACCTGTGTAAATAAACATAAAGCTTTAGAATGACAGATGACAGCAAACAATGACAGCTACTGTCTGAATGTTGTTTGTGCGAGTGTGCAAAAGTGAATGGAATAATCCATGAAAGAAAGTCTTTCCCTGGCAGTGAAAGCTATAACAGTCCATCTTCTAGGTCCGGTATTCTGTAACGTATTAAGTCTGATGATGACGAAGAAATGCCAAAAGGAACACATCAAACAAGGTTAAATAAAGAACTTAAAAGCAGGTAATCCCATCACTAACTTTAAAGGGCTAGTTCACCCATTCATCATACTGAGCTGGCGTTCTGACGTAGAACCTAGAAGTGCTGAACGTAAACAGCATAGGAAAATGACACAGCGACAAAAGAGAAGATATTGTTGAAATAAAGTCATTGTTTTTGCGCATAAAAAGTATTTGTCGCTTCATAAAATTAAGATTGAATTACTGCAGTCACATCGGATATTTTAACGATGTCTTTAGTACCTTTCTGGACCTTTAAAGTGGTGGTTAAATTGCTGTCTATGGAGGAGTCAGGTACCTCTCGGATTTCATCAAACATATCCTAATTTGTGTTCCGAAGATGAGTGAAAGTCTTACGGGTTTGGAACAACATGAGGGTGAGTAATTAATGACAGAATTTTCATTTTTGGGTGAACTAACCCTTAAGTTAATCTTTGAATTACTGTAATATGATGGTGCTCAAATGAAAACACAAGGGGCAATAGTGGAGATTGTTTTCAATAAAAAACAAAAACAAAAAAAAAAACTACAACATACAAAGATTACATCGTGTTCAAAAGGTCATCAAAGCTCTCGAGTGAATCAGGCAGCCAATTATCTCTGCAGCATGACAGAATAAGGATGAGCACTGGATTTACAGCTGTATATTTAAAAGTAGCTCACAAGCATTCAGACAGTCACTGTCATTGTTTGCTTTGACTCTAAAGCTTTGTTTATTTATACAGGTTTGTGATTCAAATCATTATGCTCAAATTTATATGCAACTTTTTCTAGCATTTGAAAATAACTGTTAAATGTGTGAACTTACATTTTTTTCTTATGTATTTTTCTTATGGTAATTTATATTTTCAGCTTGTGCAAAACAACAAATGCAAAGTTACCATGAGTTCTGTAAATGTAAGTTTTTCACAGAATATCTCGATTGTTCATCCTCAATACTTTTTTATCATTGGACTTTCAGGAATACCACATAGCACTTATTACTATATATTTTTATTTATGATTTATTTTGTTACTATCTTTGGGAACTCTGTAGTTCTTCTCATTATAGCTCTTCACCGGAGCCTGCACAGTCCAAAGTACATTGGCGTGTTTAACTTGGCCTTGGCTGATATTGGTGAAATTAATGCACTGATTCCTAACATGATGAGGACTTTTCTGTTTGACTCACAGTACATCTCATACAATGCTTGTTTGGCAAACATGTTTTTTGTGTTCTTCTTCAGTAGTTTGCAAAGTGTCACTCTTCTTGTTCTGGCATATGATCGCTTCATTGCAATTTGTTTGCCATTAAGATATCATGCAATTGTGAACAATACCAGTATGGTTTTAGTTTTTCCAGCAATATGGGCATTTAATTCTTCTGTGGTGGCCTTGATGGTGTCTTTGATCACCCGACTTTCAATTTGCGAATCCAATGTAATACAGAGTTATTTTTGTGATCATGGACCAGTGTTTAGGTTGGCATGTAATGACTATAACCTTAATAAGTCTGTGGGATTTGTCATCACATCTTTATACCTTATAGCACCTTTGGTCATTATATTCCTGTCATATTTGGGCATTTTTCTTGCTTTAAGCAGAATTACAACTTGGGAAAGACGTTTAAAAGCGCTTAAGACCTGTGTTTCACACCTGTTGTTAGTAGGGATTTATTTCTTCCCAATATGCTTCACATACCTAGCACAACTCTTGCTTGCTCTCACTCCCAATGGCAGAGTCATTAGCACATCTCTGGCATATGTTGTTCCACCAACACTAAATCCCATCATTTATGTTTTAAACACAGCTGAAATCAAAATCTTATTGCGAAAAATGCTTGACAACAGATCTTCACCAATTAGAGATAATATTTCAAAATGACTGCAATTATGTTTTTTTTTTTTTTTTTTTTAATTCTTAATATTTATGATAATATATAAATAAAAGCATCATCAGTACTGGGACTGCATGTATGTGTTGGTGAATAGCAGTTATATGGTATTTATGTACTTGTTTATTTATGAATCCAGTTGTTTTCAAGTGTATATGTACTGATTGTGGTCTTACTGACATCGAGGCAAAACTTGAAAAGGAAGAATATTTTATAATGCAATTTGTTAACAATTATTGTTGTGTTTACTTATTTTATGTTACTCTGGGGTTTCAGCCACCAAAATTGTATTAGCTTTCATCTTTCACTCTTAGTAGTGGGTAAATTCAAATAAATGTTGTGTTGTTGTTGTTTTGTTGCCATCTGAAGAAAAATGTGACATATAAACAATATTTGACATATAAATAATATTTGACTAAATAAAATAACATTTATAATATTTTCATCTTTGAACTTCTTATAAAGGTGTCCATTTGCATGTGAGGTTTATTTTTGGTCACCACTAAACTGATTGTTGATATTAATTGAAAAAATAAAGATAATAAATTTACACAAAATTAATGATTCTCTGTTGTATTTAATTATTGCTGTTATATGCCACTTAAATGCCACTTACATGCTGACACAAGTAGCACTTTAGTAGTAATGTCATTATGTAAATCCAAAGGCCTTCAGCTTTCATTCATGACAATGAAAATGTTCCTAAATATTTAAAAATTAAAAGTAAGTATGGAAAATACAGACTATTTCCAAAGTCATTTAAATTATATTTTATGAGAAAAATATCTTTATCCAAGTCGATATCACAATGCAAATTAAGGGTTTTCACAAGTTCGCCATTCAGTCTGAATGGTTAATGGTAAAACAAACTTGGCTTGCTGTCCTCGAAGGAGGCTCGACCCGAGGCTCAGCTCGAGCTCTGAGTTAAACCCCCCTATTACAGTACTGCGTGTAGGGAGAATAAGAGAAATAGAGGAGGAGGTAGGAAGGAGGAGGGATGCTGGAAGAATTGTCACTGGGATGACGCAGTGACTGCTGCTTATATACGCTTGTAATGATGATTGACAGGACTGAATGTTTAGGCTCCTCCCGAACCTACATTTGGAACTACATTTAATGTCACACTCTCAACTGCATGAATTCTGTTTACTCTAGTCGTTCACTGCCTTTTATCAGACAATATTTTAATAAGAGTTTGTTTTTGTGTAAAACTTAGCAATCAATACTTTTATTACTATCAACACAATACAATGTTGCATTCGCAGTTATCAGGGCACATAATAGACTAACATATGTTCATCCTTGAATTACTGTAACGATATGCACAAATGAGAGCACAAAGATGAATTGTTGTGAAGATGTTTGCTAACCAGTAAAAAAATAGATCAGATAACTTAATACTACTACTACTACTACTACTACTAATAATAATAATAATAATAATAAATATAAAGATGATACATTTCAATTTTGGTGAAAATCGGAGCAACGGTCTGGGAGGAGTTAAAAAAAGTAGGTTTTTAAAGAAAAACAATATGGCGGACAGGAAGTTCAGCTGACTATGGCAAATTTGATATCTGTGTTCTCAGCGTTACCCAAGGAATCAACTGAGACCAGTTTCATTAATGAGTTTAAATAGTCAAAAGTTATTAGCATTTTTGTAAATTTTGTTATAACTTTTGACCACAAGGTGGTGCTGGTCCGAAACTTCTCAGGCTTTTTCAGGGTATTGTGCTGATGACCCATACCTAAGTTTCGTTAAGATACGCTAATGCGTTCGTAAAATTCAGCATTTTAGCACAAAATTCAAAATGGCCGACGGCCAAAATGGTTGATATGCAAACATTTTATATCATTTGACTCGGCATGATGCCCTGAATCTAACGAGATCAAATTCATGATTGTTGGACAAAGCCATCAGAAATTATAAGCAAAAATAGCCATTTTTCATATCTCCGCACCAGTAGGTGGCGCTGCGCCTGAAACACTGCATGATACCTCAGGTCATGCTTGTGATGACATGTACCAAGTTTGGTCTGAATACAATAAAGTGCTACGGAGATACAGCCTTACGTCTATTTTCGCAAGCGCAACATTAAATTTGTTCGCATGTTTTTCGAAAACGATTTGACGAATCGACTTGAATTCCAGAACTTTTTGTCGGCATGGTCTGAAGATGATCTGGTTCAATTTTCATGAAAATCGGAGTAACGGCCTAGGAGGAGTTCGAAAAAGTACGTTTTTCAGAAAATTAAAAATGGCGGAAAAATTTTCATGATGGAAACGCATTCGAATCGGCTTGACCCAAGGAATCAGAGGAAAAAAGAATTTTGTTTCTAGCCCTTACGGTTCAAAAGTTACTAGCATAAACATAAGTGCAAATTTGGACAGCTGGTGGCGCTAGAGGGATTGAGTTAGAGACTCCAAATTTGCTATGGACAAAGGTCAGACTGTCCTCTAACTGTGTGCCAAATTTCACAACTTTCCCGCAAGCGGTTCTATGGGCTGCCATAGACTTCAAGAGTGGAAGAAGAAGAAGAAGATGAAGAATCGAAAATAAAACTAAAAAAATAAAAATAAAAAAAAAAAAAGAATGGCAACAGATACAATAGGTGCCTACGCACCTTCGGTGCTTGGCCCTAAATATAGCTGCAAGCAGCAATTACGGGGCCAAGCACAAAAACAGCACAATAAGCCAGCCAACATGGCTGTGAGCATCAGACCAACTGCAACAGTGAGCACTTAAAGACCCATCATTTTAGGCAAAAGAGCTGAAAAATGATCAAAAATGAGAATTTACTGGTGCATCACTTTCGCAATAGGTGGCGCTGTGACCAAATTAAATGGTCAAAGTAAGGTGACGGTGACTGATGTAAAGTTTGGTGTCAATCTGCCAAAGCATTGCAGAGATAACAGCTTCGTCGGTTTTGCATCATGCCTCAAATTCGTTGCTCCAGTATACGAAAAGGTTTGATGGTCTGAAGATTATATGGTTCTACAAAAAAGTAGGTTTTTAAAGAAAAACAATATGGTGGACAGGAAGTTCAGCGACTATGGCAAATTTGATATCTGTGTTCTCAGCATGACCCAAGGAATCAACTGAGACCAGTTTCATTACAATCAGTTAAAATAGTCAAAAGTTATTAGAATTTTTGTAAATTTTGTTATAACTTTTGACCACAAGGTGGCGCTGGTCCGAAACTTCTAGGCTCCTTCAGGGCATTGTGCTGATGACCCTTATCAGTTTCGTATACATAAGATACACTCATGCGTTCGTAAAATACAGCATTTTAGCACAAAATTCAAAATGGCCGACAGCGATAAAGCGTTGCAGAGATACAGCCTTACGTCTATTTTCACAAGCACTACATACAATTCGTTTGCGTGTGTTTCGAAAAAGGTTTGAGGAATCGATTTGAACAACAAAGTGAACAGGTAGTCAGACAGTGATCATCAGTGTTGGGCAGGTTACTTTAAAAAAGTAATCAGTTATAGTTACTAGTTACTTCTCAAAAATAGTAACTGAGTTAGTAACTGAGTTACATCATTATAAAAGTAACTAATTACCAGGGAAAGTAACTATTGCATTACTTTAAAAAAAAAAAAAAATCCAAAATGTAAAATAACTTGGATTCCCCCAATATTAAATATAAGTCTAAAAATAAATTATGCTTGATCCGACTCATGACTCATGATCAGCTCTTGCAGGAGGCGGATCTATTGGGGTGGCACGGGGTGGCAACTGCCACCCTAAAAAAAAACTTTGCCACCCCAGAAATATCACAGAATAAAATATAAATGTAAGCAGTGTTTCAAGTATTGCAGTGGCGCTTCAATGTGATGACCTAAAAAAGACAGCGTAACGCAAAATAATGTCAAGAAAACACGTCTTTCAATAAACTGCATGATGGTTGCACGCGCACGCAGCGCGCCCAGTGTAATCAGCTTCATTAACAAATGACTCTTATGAACCGGTTCTTCGTGAGTCAAAAACACAGCGCAGCCAAGTTCACTTACGAATTGTTTTTCCAGTTGTTCATGAAACGGAAAATTACTGCTTCTCGGCTAACTCAGAAGTCCTCTGAGAAATGTAGTCCCATCTGAATATGTCTGAGATTAATTTTGTATTTTTGGAGAGCTGATTTTCTGACCGCCCGCTTCTCTTTCATCATGGATAAAGGTCTTTTTGACATTTGACGAAACAATAACATGAAATCAATAAGAAGATCCCGATCACAGAAACTAATAGCAGAGTTAGGTAAGAATCTAAACGTATTCTAGTTTTTCCTAAACCATTCGTTAAGTTCTCAAAACAAAGACGCATTTCTCAAAACGTTTAAAATGACAACATTAGATAGCAAAACTGATGACACACCAGTCAAAATCTGAGAGAGAGCTGAAAGAATAATTGTTTTAAACTTAATTACAGTACACAGTACCAGTACTTTAGATGAGGGAAATTTCACTATTCTATGTACAGTAAACTGGAGCACATATTGTAACACACTCAAACTTGTGATTGTCAACTTTCTTTGTAGTACTTTCATTTTTTATGTGTACTGTATCTTTGCAGAACTACGAAATGACTGCCTAGGGACATAGTATTGTGTCAGAAAACCAATACTGTCAATACTGTTATAGTACTGTACACTGTAATGAAATTTGTCCAAATGTGCAAAGGATGGTGAATTTACCCCCCCCCCCCCCCCCCTTTTTTTTTAAACTGTACTGTACTTGACAGTAAAGGCTACTGTATTGTGATGCATTTGATTTTGTCAGAAAATAATATGCTTTTCAGAGGTGTAAAGTATTTCAGAAATGTAATTAGTTACTGTTACTTAAGTATCTTTTTGGCTACTTTGTAATTGTACTGAGTATCAAAGATATTTACTCTCTACTTGACTACATTTTAGAACAAGTAAATGTACTTTTTACTCCACTACATTTGTGATGAGTAATGCAATTACAAATTAAATTTTGCACGCCACCTAACTTTTTCTGTAGCAGTTTTTTTTCTGATATAAAGAAGCGATATTGCGGTACTATAGGTACTATATCTTGTGCATTTTGCTTTCACTCACCCAAACTTGTCAACAAGGATACTTTATGTGAATGTGAGTGCATTAGCAGGTAGTTGCTGATCGCAGGTGTTTGATTTTTGAGATGAGGTCATGACTGCAGCTGGTGATGAGACTCAAACCAGCACATACAGGAGACTTTGACTATTTAATTTTACTTAACATTGTTTTATGTATCCGCTATATTAACAAGACCTTTTTGAAGAATATTGGTTTACTTTCTGTGCACTTGAGTTTAACTGAGACTTGAGAGTTTGTAGACGTTTAAAAGGTTGTTGTGTCGACCTTGCTTTATTGCAATATTGAGATGTTCAGTTTTATTTTGATTTTAGAAAATAAACTTGATTTCTCATCTTACAAAATCAATGTTTTCTTATTTTCACTGGCACGTCTCTCAGGTGTCGAGGACTAGTGCATCTTCTCCGAGCCTACATTCAGCATGAGTAAAATACTCAAGTACTGTTAAAATCAGATACTTTAAGACTTTTACTCAAGTCGTATTGGAATTGGTTAATGTAGTGGAGTGTAACTTGAGGTGGACTGGAGTCATTTTCGATGTAAGGTATCAGTACTTTTATTCAAGTATGGTTTTCAGGTACTCTTTACACCTCTGATGTTTTTGACCTATAATATGTTTCATTTGATGTATAGTTTCAAGATTGTGTTTATAGTTGTGAGAAAATGTTGAATGGTGTTAGGAATTGTGTGTTAGCAATCAAGAAAAACAATAACTAGATTGAAAAGTTTGAAAGACAAATTTTTGCTGGCTTGTCATAAAGCCAATTTAATGTCTCGTTTAAATAGTTTGGTCAGTTAGGCCAGAACAGATAGATGTTCTGGGAGTTTGCTAAAGTTTTGTTAGGAGATTCTGGATGGTTGCTTGGCTCTTGGCATGCAGTTGCTAGGGTGTTGCTAGAGTATGTGATTGACAGGGTGTGTGTGTGTGAGTATTTGGTTGATAGGGTGTGTATGTGTGAGTATGTGGTTGATAGGGTGTTCTGGGTGAACACACACAGACATTCCCATCACTGTTAAAGGATTAGTTCACTTTCAAATGAAAATTATCCCAAGCTTTACCTCACCCTCAAGCCATCCTTAGGTGTTTCTTCTTTCTGATGAATACAGTCGGAGTTATATTAATAAATATCCTCCTGACGCATCCGAGCTTTATAATGCAGTGAACAGGGGTCACGAGTATGAGCTGAATAAAGTGCATCCTATCCACATCCATCCATCATAAACATATTCCACACGGCTCCGGGGGGTTAATAAAGGTCTTCTGAAGTGAAGCGATGCGTTTGTGTAAAAAATACCCATATTTTAACAAGTTATGAAGTAAAATACCTAGCTTCCGCCAGATCGCCTTCCATATTCAAGTTCCGTAAGTTGATTATGGAAGGCGTAGCGTAAGCTATTGAACTGCAAGAGTTTTACACTTTCTTCGTACATTGAATACGGAAGGCGGTATATGAATATGGAAGCACTTTCTTCAGCTCATACTCGTGACCCCTGTTCACTGCCATTATAAAGCTCGGATGCGACAGGATATTCAAATATCTCCTGATTGTGTTCATCAGAAAGAAGAAAGTCATATACAGCTAGGATGGCTTGAGAGTGAGTAAAGATTGGGCTAATTTTCATTTGAAAGTGAACTAATCCTTTAATAACAGAAGCTCAAAAATTGTTTGCAAAACTGTGGAAATTCAAAAGTTTTTGTTGCTCTTTAACTTGCACTAAAATGTGATTTATACCATCGAAGTAGCCTATGTAATATTAATAAAACTGCTCATCTCCTTTAGTGATACAAGCTCAAAATAATAATCTGTTGATGTTTTTCATATAGTGTCTTGACTTGGTGCCATGATGGATATTGAAATCTTATTTATTTTATTTTAAACTGTATAGATGATTATTTTGTGGTAATGCAATATTTGTGAACACAATTGTGTATGTCAGGCCATAAATCTCCAAAAACTATGCATGGGTGCCTGGTTTGGTGTTGCCACCCCTCATAGTCCTCATGCCACCCCTTTGCCACCCTATAAATAATTTTCTAGTTTCGCCCCTGAGCTCTTGCCCACGACATGACTTCTTTCTCTGTACTGTACTACGTGTTAGTAGCCATTAAAGAAAACGTAGGCCACGTTCACACAACAGCAGAATACGGTTGTCAGTCCTGTATTTGGCCACGTTCACATTGTCAGTTTTTGGGATTGACAACCGCATTTACTTACAGGTGTGAGTCTTGAAATGTTCCAGCCAACATGTCCATGTGGGCCCCACATGGGTGTTATCTGTAATATAACTTAAATTACATGAGAAAATATTTGTACTGTGAATAAAATGACTTTCAACTCAGAATTTGTAAACCACCTTTTTATTGATCATAAGAAGAAAAATAAAAGTACAATAAAACAGGATAAAGAGCACTGAAAATTCTTCAGTCCATCACTCCTGGGTTGGGGCAGACCCATCAACTTCATATCTAAAGAACAATAATGAGAGAAAAAACAGAAAAGGCAATTATTTTAAAATACTATCAAATCATTAACAGGAGCACTCTCTTAAAAAGCATGCATGATTATGATCAAGCCATGCCAGTACTTTATATTTCTGTCCAAATGATTAAAGTAACACTTAAAGGGAGATTTCTACTACTAAAAGGTTCAAAACGATGTGCCTGATATAACAAAAGTATGACCTTACAAAAGCACATTACATTACAAAAATAACACAACATAAATATAAGATGATAAATAAAGTGGCATAAAACTTTTTTAACATTATTGAATTTAATTTAACTTTCAAAAGCTATTTTTATTATACATTACAACTGTTAACTTTTAACTATTTTTGAATACAAAGTAATGTGCACATGTATTATTATTATTTTTTTATGTATTCATATCTTGTACCATGTGTGTGTGGAAATTGCTGCGTTATGACTGCGGAACTTTTGTGGGCGTTTAAAATTGTGCAAAACCATCTCGCACCCTGCTGAGGCCCTGTTATAAAACATACAAACAGTATTACTTTAATTTAACATGAATAGTTAGCATGTTACTACCTTGAAACTGATAACGATGTTTATTTTGATATGTGATGATAATGGCGCTCTGAAGCACTTGCAGTCATGTGTCATTGCATCATACGATGATTGACATCGTGCCTTCCCGCCTTCTCATTTACAAAAAACCCAAAACACCACTGGCAAGCCAGCATCCACTTCAAAACGTCCTACTCTCTTGAAAATCCCAGGGTAAGATATGCATATTTCATTTTATATTATCCAGTATTGTTATTATTTTATTTTATTTTTTTATTTAGTAACGTAAGAGTCGAATTTGAACAAACTTAGCGAAGCCAACCACAATTAAACTACACAGCTCAAGTATAAAAAGTAAAATATGTTAATTTTGGCAGAGACTGCAATTAATTATACGACTTTTCACTATGTTAACTGTCTCATCATAATTTTCTAACTTATTACTCCCTCAAAACAGCCGAGGGAGTGATGGTGGGAGAGCGCCATTTTAAATTAGTTCACCAGAGTTGGCAGAGACAGTGAATAACTATCTATTCTGTTGTCGTGCTTAGATGTCAAATTCACACAACTTCATTTATTGGAACAGAAATGGATTTTTGCATCTCTTTTTTGCAGCATAAACATTGTAGCATAAAAGCACCAAGTTACGTGCTAGGGCTGTGCAATATGGACAAAATAATAGGGTGACCAGACGTCCCCATGTTCCAGGGACAGTCCCAGTTTTTGGTGTTCTGTCCCCGACTGGAGCTGCCCCCGAAAATGTCCCCGTTTTATAGCTCGTTCAAAACAACCCGCATTGCAAAAAAGCCCGACCAGCACACAGCGGACTGCTGGTTTATCGGAGCAATTGTGTAGTGATCATGTTCACCAACAGAGGGGGATGTGCAGCTACACTTGGTCACGCGCGCACCGCTACTTCATGAAGAACACCTGGATCTGGACCAGAGCAGAGTGCCATTATCATCACATATCAAAATAAACATCGTTATCGGTTTCAAGGTAGTAACATGCTAACTATTCATGTTAACTTAAAGTAATACTGTTTGTATGTTTTATAACAGGGCCTCAGCAGGGTGCGAGATGGTTTTGCACAATTTTAAAGGTCCACAAAAGTTCCGCAGTCATAACGCAGCAATTTCCACACACACGTGGTACAAGATATGAATACATAAAAAAAAAATAATAATACACGTGCACATTACTTTGTATTCAAAAATAGTTAAAAGTTAACAGTTGTAATGTACAATAAAAACAGCTTTTGTATAATAAAAACAACGTATCCCTCTAGTGGGTCTGCCCATTTAGTCCTGCCTGTCCCAAAGCCCAAACCGCCAAAGAAGATTGCCGCCGCCACATCAAAGTCATGCCATAAAATGGCCGCCGCGAAGCCCAAGCCGCCAAGGAAGATGGCCGCTGCCATGCCAGAGCCACAAGGCAAGATGGCCGATGCCGCACCCGGGCCACAAGGCGAAATGGCCGCAGCAAAGCCTAAGCCCTCACCAGAAGAGGACCAGAAGAGGACCCTGACCCACCATGGCGGTCCACGGCCCCTGACCCTCCATGGCCGCCCGAGACTCCTGACCCGCCACGGCAACCCACGGCTCCTGACCTGTCACGGCATCCCACGGCTCCTGACCAAGGTTATTATAGTTTTGCATTTTTCATTAGTTTTTATTTTTATTTCATTTTTACTTTTTGTTTTCAAATTCAGTTTAGTTTTAATTAGTTTTTAAAGTGGGTTTGCTAGTTTAGTTTAGTTTTTATTTTTTGAAAATGCTTAGTTTTAGTTTAGTTTTTATTAGTTTTAGTGTTAGTTTTAGTCTTTTTTTGTCATTTGGGTTATTTGTCAGGGGCAAGATTCAAAAAGGTCAGAAAAAGTATTGTGTAATAATAACTCAACAAAAACATCATACAATTTTAGAAAATATTAAAAAATAAAACCAGTACATAAATTGTACATATGGGCACAAATATGTAAACAGTCTCAACACTCCGCAGTAAGTGCAAAATGTGTAAGTGATGTGTGCCAGTAAAAAACCTAAAGAGCCAACAGACTAAAGAAGACATACATGAACCGCATGTAGCCTATTCAACCCATTTTTGAGCCACAACAAGACATTTCTGTCAGATTGTCAGGGAGCTCAATCTAAGAAAAGAACATGACAAATAACAAAAAAAAAAAAAAAAAAAAAAAAAAAAAAAAAACTTTAAATATACAGCTTTTAAATTTTTTTAGTGTGTGTGTGACACCTTCACAAAATTACCAAAAAATCTACCAAAAATCTACAAATCTTATACAGAATTCACACCCTATACAAATACCACAGCTGTACAATTTTCACACCCTATACTAAATTTACAATAGCCTACTCGTCTGGATTGAAGCAGCAAACATTCAGTGTAAAGACCAATTCACACCGCACCGACAAACGCCAACAAACTCGTCTGTTGGAGTTTGTTGGATCGGTATGATACCACTGTTGCCGTTGGTCTGAGTCGGTTTTCACCGGACTGAACATGTTTAATCGGCGTTAGTTTGGTAGTCTGAGCATCCAACAAACGGCAACCAACTCTGACGTAATCTGACCTGACTACGAACCGTTGCCATGACGATGAGGCAAGTCCACTGCAAAGACAGCTGTTTGATCGCGCCCGCGCCTCACGCACACACAACAAAGCAGCGGAAATGTGACATCGCAGCTTGTTCGTTATAAAAAATAAAATACAGTTAAAAAAAAAAAAATGAAAACATACAAAAGGTACAATAGTCCATAGTGCAATCCTTGCCATTCAGCAAGAGCATGTTAAGAGAGGTAACGTTAACCACAATGAGCAACGCAGGTTTACCTTCAGTGACACTAAAACTCTGTAAACTTGATTTTTTTCTCATAGTAATTTTCATTTTGGGTGAACTATGCAAACATTTGGATTGAAGCAGCAAACATTCAGTGTAAGGCTGGGTTCACACCGCAAGCAGCAGCAGAGCAGATGCAGCGCGTATTCTTTTCTGCGCCCATGTTAACAGATGAGAGCGTTCACACCACACGCAGAAGCTGCGCGGCAGCGCGGAGCATAAGGGATAGTTCGGGGAACACGTCTAGAAACAGTATATCTTCAGTTATCTTCAGTACCTTTAGAGTCTTCGTAGCGCGCCAAGAGACAACGTTATCGGGAAACCCAGCCCTGATTGTACACAGACTATTTAAAATGAGCAGTGGAATTTTTCTGTATTTGGTTGACTGTATTTTATTTTGACAATAAACAGGCTGCGATGTCAAGTTATAGTAGGCTAGCTACTAAAACTGATAGTCTATGGCGCCGGCGCGTTCACTTGAATTTTCTTATAAAATCGTAAACAACTTAAAATACTCAGACATTTATGGTCATAAGAGTAACACCATTTGAATCTGTGTAGGTATAACTATTATTGTAACTATTATTTGTACTCACACAATAAAACATTGCTTGAAAAATAAAGACAAGCAATGCCTTGAACTCAGCATATTAGATGGTCTACTTGTCGCAGTTTTTTTCTTTCATTTTCTTAATAGGTTAATTATTTAGGTGAAATATATTTCGTGTATGCCTAGCTATATAGGAATAGGCTGATTATTAATTTTATAAGATATTAAGAATTTTATCTTGTGTTTTCTCCGTTCAAGATGCGCTGCATGTGATGCAATGAATCCTCATGTTTTGTAAACCCCTGGGATTTTTTTTTCCTCATTCTAATTTCGTTTAATTCTAATTTTACAAAATCTTGTCGGTTAATGAAAGGTTCACGTCTGTTGAAGGCCAGGGGGTGAGAAATTAAATTATATTGAAAATATCATTTTCAACTAATATTTATATTTTCTTATATTTCAGATTTATTTTCATTAGCATAAATGTTTTGAATAGTTTTAGTTTTTTTTGTTAACTATATAGGCTAATAACCTTGCCTAGGCAAAACATCCACAGAACTGCAGTACAGTCATTTTTCCAGCTGTTTTAAGCCACAAATATTTACAAATATTCACGAATTATTTAATGCCGTCTGAGACACAGTCTCTGACCGGGAATCTCAGACTCATCGAGGCCAATAAACCTACAGCTGCAAACATAATTTACATTAGGCTACTTTTAATAATAATTACACAAATGTTGAGGTAGGCTATTGTCTCCACTTTCATCAGTTTTATTTTGATAAATAGGTCTATGACAATATAGCATTATTGTATCCGTAGCGCCAGGCCTGTTTACCGGTATTTTAGCTACATTATTTTTGAATAGGCCTGTAATAAAATGCGACTGAAACACCAATGACAATTGTTTTTTCTTTCAAAAACTTAATTCTGACTTGGTGCATGTGACATAATCAGGTGCAAGTTATTTTCCAGAAAATAAGTAATGCTAAATAATAAAATTGTGTTTTATTAGGCTATTAGAAACTGCATAGGCTACACGCCAATAAAACAATAATATTGTGCTCAGGTATTTTACACTATATTTGCTTCTGCTTTTCGAGTGCGGAAGTGTGATAAAGGCACTGATAAATTCTCTATTATGGATCAGATAAAGGTAGCCTATACGTTCACGTCATATATGCCAACAAAATATGTCGTTTTAACGACATAACATCTCGTTATTACGAGAAAAGATGTTGTTTTAACGACATAATTGAGTGGAAAAAATATTATGTATGAGGCAATGCGCCACCGTAATATATAGCCAAGATGATCGTAAATGTGGTGTAGTATTTTATTGGCTCCTTACAAACTTACAAAGTTTTGGCCTTGATATATTTATCCTGTCATCCCCCCACGGCAATTTTAAATAATAGTTTTACGTTTTCATATGCATATTTCATATTAATTATGCTGGATTAGAACTCAACAATTATAATCATCTGCCAAATTTGTCCTTGATAATTCCATGTTGTTTTGTTGAGTTTAATGATAATGCTGTCCTAAACCTATAGCGGACAAAAACAACAGACTCATAGCCCTAAAGAGTGAGCACGCTTTCGACATGCAATTTTGAGAACACTAATGAAAGAGCGCGTTCTCTTCGCCTCAGGGGCGGATCTAGAAAATTATTTATAGGGTGGCAAAGGGGTGGCATGAGGTCTATGAGGGGTGGCAACACCTAAGCAAGCGCCCATGCATAGATTTTGGAGATTTATGGCCTGACATACACAATTGTGTTCACAAACATTGCATTACCAAAATAAATAAGATTTCAATATCCATCATGGCACCAAGTAAAGGCACTATATGAAAAAACATCAACAGATTTAAAATGAGTCTGACCTTGTATCACTAAAGGAGATGAGCAGTTTTATTAATATTACACAGGTTACTTCAATGGCATAAATTACATGTTTTAGTGCAAGTTAAAGAACAACAAAAACTTGTTTTTTGCAAACAAGTTTTGAGTTTCTGTTGTTAACAGAGGTGGGAATGTCTGTGTGTGTTCACCCAGAACAGCCTATCAACTACATACTCTAGCAACACCCCAGCAATTGCATAGAAAGAGCCTAGCAACCACCCAGAATCTCCTAGCAACCACCTAGCAACACTTTAGCAATCACCCAGAACATCTATATTCTAGCCAAATTGACCAAACTATTTATGTTTTTTAAACAAGACTTTAAGTTGGCTTTATCAAGCCAACATAAATTTGTCTTTCAAACTTTTTAATCTAGTTGAAATGAAACAATTCAATATTTTCTCACAACTATGCACCAACTTGTAAAAACCTCAAACTTCCAGGTCAAAATAAAATGTTTTAGTCAAAAACTTATTCTTGTCTGACAAAATCAAACTTTGGCCTCAGATGACACATAAAACTTAAATACACAGACTACTGCATTGCCCAGTGAACACTAGTGAGATCAATTGATATAACACTGTAACAAAAATACAGCTTACTGGGATTCAGGAATTATTTTGCAGCTCACTGTCTACTACACTATACAAAAATAAATTTACAGATACAGTAAAATACAGCAATGATTTTTTTCTTTCTTTTTTTTCATTTTACTATTGTAAATTGATCTGGCAGTAGATATGTATGAACTTGGTATGCACCACAATACAGTATACTGTCAATTACAGTAAAACTAAATTCAGCATCCTCTGCACATTTGGCCAAATTTTATTACAGTATATAAGGTACTATAGCAGTGTATTGGTCTTCTGACACAAGACAGTCATTTCTCAGTTCTGCAAAATACAGTATAACAAATATCTACAGAGAAAGTTGACAGTCACAAGTTTGAGGGTATACAGCGTGCTACAGTTTACTGTACATAGTGAAATTTCCCTCATCCAAAGTACTGGAACTGTGTAAGTTTAAAACCCCTGTAAATTATTAATTCAGCTCTCGCTCAGATTTTGACTGGTGTGTCATCAGTTTTGCTACCTAATGTATTTGTCTTTGTTAAACGTTTTGAGAAATGTGTCTTTGTTTTAAGAACTGAGCGAATGGTTTGGGAAACTGGGCCAACTGAATCACTTATAATGTGTTAGCAATCGAGAAAAGCTAAAATACATTTAGATTCTTACCTAACTAGTTTCTGTGATCGGGATCTTCTTATTGATTTCACGTTGCTGTTTCGTCGGATGGCAAAAAGACCTTTATCCATGATAAAAGTGGAGCGGGCAGTCGGTTAATCAGCTCGCAAAAAATTACGAAAATTAGAGGACTTCTGAGTTAGCCGACAAGCAGTAATTTTCCGATTCACAAACAAATGGAAAACAATTCGTAAGTGAACCTGACTGCACTGTGTTTTTGACTCCCAAAGAACCGGCCCATAAGAGTCATTTGTTAATGAAGCGGACTACATTGGGCGCGCTGCGTGCGTGTGCAACCGTCATGCAGCTTATTGAAAGACGTGTTTTCTTGCCATTATGTTGCAATACGCTGTCTTTTTTATGTCATCACATTGAAGCGCCGCTGCTGAAAAGCAGTAGTACTTGAAACACTGCTAACATTTATATTTTATTCTCTTATAATTTTGGGGTGGCAAAGCTTTTTCTTAGGGTGGCAGTTGCCACCCCGTGCCACCCCGGTAGATCCGCCCCTGCTTCGCCTGTTGGACACTTCAAACACACGTTTGCACTGCCTGTTTGGTTTACCTGTTTACACGTTCATAACGAGCGTTCTGTCTGAATCAAAACACACGTATTCTACGCCTATTTTTGTTATGATAAACGCACGTCAAAAAGTAGGTGGTACAATTTCCATGATACCAAAGCGCGCGTTTAACGCACGCTTTTGATGCGTCAGTGTGCAATCAGACGTCCGACCAGGCGTTTATGAATACTTTGGCTTGCCATAGAGCAGAAGCAGCAGTGCCGCGATCGTTTCGGCACTGGGTCTATTTTTTGCTGCGCTGCTAACGCTCAATTAAAGTGAAAGTACACCTTTGATGGACAAAATAACTATGATTTCACACAAAAAGTGCTCAAAATGCACAGAATAAGCATATCTAGTGTGTTTTAACAAGAATTGAAGTAAGTCAGGAGAGAAAATTAATATTAAAAAATATTTATAGAAGATTTACTCATTTAAACTTGTTTTTAATTATTCAGTTTGGGTTAAAGTATGGTATATTACAGAAAACTAAACTAAACTAGCCAGAAAATATGATATATAAACATTATTTTAGTTATTACACAGACAGCAATTTAGGCTCTTGCATACCCAAATCAAACCCGAGTTTGCTGGCTTTTCGCCGAGTTTGCTGTCTTGTAAACATGTTCATGCGTCAGATGATGTAAAACACAAAGCTTACCTCATTCGTGTGCAGCAATGGATGACACGAGGCTTTTATTTATTTATTTATTTTACGTTTATATGTGAGTGTTGTACACCTTGCATGTTAACAAACTTTCAAGACTATCAAGTTTAACAATGAACAATTATAAAAACAAATTTATAGCTGTCTTTGTAAAGAAATGCTCACTTTATATGTAGCTTCGAGCCGCTGCTGTGACGCTGTACAAACGCTTCCAGTGTGAATACTCGCGCGTCTCTGCAGCTGCAGTTCACCTTCATGCGCTGCTAACACGCTGCTTCCGCTCTGATGCCGCTTGCGGTGTGAACCCGGCCAGTAAACAAATGACATAACATTATTTAATATTTGAATCACAGCTTATATAGTGTTTTGACATCGACAACCCAAGTGCATTTTACCTCAAACTTGCGACTAGTTAACTTGCTGCAGTAGCTTCTCGGGTCGACATTAACACGCTGACAAAGTTATATTCAGAATTAAACATATTTTTATACCACTTTTTAATGTGTATTTGTGTAAAGGTGTTCACGAGATACCAACCTTTATCGAACTTTTATCAACCTTTATCAACCTTTATCCGCTTGTTAAGTCATGACGTAAGGAACGCCGTTTCCGGGTCCAAGCCTCGACTCATTTCACTTGAGAATGCCATCGACGGCCGTTTATGAGCGCTATTTATTCATATTAATCAATCATTTTAAAAAGTTAAACATTTTAAATACTTACAGTCTACACAACAGTCTCCGTGCTCACAGCGTCACAGACATTAATATTTTAATGATTTATAAAAGATGAATCATTGTCTGGCCATCTGGGATTTTGGTATGGAGATAAAGGTTATAATTATATATTTTTTGTACTATTACACCACATCGTGTGTGTATATTAGCACCATTTGTTGTTTTCTTGTGGTATGAGATAGAGCTTTTGGACCCGGAAGCGCTGCCGCGTGACGTCAGACTACTCATGGAGACGCGGTGTGCACTGAGGGGAGGGGCTGTGTGTGTGTGTGCGCGCGCGTATGTGAGAGACGCAGGGAAAGGAAATGCAGCTAAACGTTATTTGCTCTATGAAAGACATTGATAAAGACGAAAACTAAGGACATTTAATCTATAATTTTTTTTATTTTAGTTAGTTTTGCCAAACACGCATTACAGTTTTAGTTAGTTATAGTTTTTTTTTTTTTTTTTGTAATGCCTCGTTTTTATTTTGATTTCAGTTAAGGACAATGTTTTTTCCCACCTAGTTTTCGTTTTTTCGTTCGTTTTCGTTAACGATTATAACCTTGCTCCTGACCCGTCATGGCATCCTACAGCCCCTGAACCGCCACAGCTGCCCGAGGCTCCTGACCCGCCATGACTGCCCGACTGCCTAAGCTCCTAGACCCGCCCTGGAGACCTCCGTACCTATCTTTACCCACAGTAACACACTAATGTGTGTTGCTGTCCTGATCCTTGTTTAATAAATATCCTGCTTCGTAGAAGTCCGATTCTGCCTCATCCCTGCTGCAGCTACACCAACTGTAACAAGAACACATCACTTTTCAAAGTAGTAGTATACAACACAATTCACTCATGAACACAGCACTTTTCTATATAGTGTAGTCTTTCACTGTCATCATGAGTATGTTGTTTGATTTTGATCAAACAATTGATAATCTTCCACTGTAGTTATCAGGACACATAATAGACAAACATTATGTTCACCTTTGAACTACTGTAATATGATGGTGCACAAATACGAACACAAAGAGTAGGTGTTGTAGAGATTGTTTTCAGATTATAAAACATCAATTCAAACAGTGGGGGGAGGGGACACTTACTACAGCATACAAAGATTACATCATTGTTCTCAAGAGATGAATCAGAAAAATATATTTGGATTCAGTAACTCAGGCAGTCAATTATCTCTGCAGCATGACAGAATAAGGATGAGCACTGGATTTACAGCTGTGTAATTAAAAGCAGCTCACAAGCGTTCAGACAGTCACTGTCATTGTTTGATCTGACTCCAAAAGATTTATGTTTATTTATACAGGTCTGTGATTCAAATTTTATGCAGCAAATATATTTGCATGTATAGTTTCCTCCATTTGAAAATAGCTGTTAAATGTGTGAATTGACAATTTATATAATTCTCTAAATTTCTGTTTTCAGCTTGTGCAAAACAACAAATGCAAAGCTGCAATGAGTTCTATAAATGCCAGTTTTTCCCAGAGTATCCTCATTGTTCATCCTGAATACTTTTTCATCATTGGACTTTCAGGTATACCGTACAGCACTTATTACTATATTTTCCTATTTATCACATATTTCTTTTCTATAATTGGGAACTCTATAGTCATTCTTATTATAGCTCTAGACCGAAACCTGCACAGTCCAAAGTACATTGGCGTGTTTAACTTGGCCTTGGCTGACATTGGTGAAATTAATGCACTGATTCCTAACATGATGAGGACTTTTCTGTTTAACTCACAGTACATTTCCTTCAATGCTTGTTTAGCAAACATGTTTTTTGTGTTCTTCTTCAGTTCTATGCAAAGTTTCACACTTCTTGTTTTGGCATATGATCGCTTCATTGCTATTTGTTTGCCATTAAGATATCATGCTCTTGTGAACAATACTAGTATGGCTTTAATTTTCACAGCAGTATATGTATTTAATTGTACTGTGGTGTCCATGATGGTGTCTTTTATCACCCGACTTTCATTCTGTGAATCTAATATGATACCAAGTTATTTTTGTGATCATGGACCAATTTATAGGTTGGCATGTAATGACAATAGCCTTAATAAGTTTATGGCATTTCTCATTGCATCTTTATATTTTATAGTACCATTGGTCATTATAGTCCTGTCATATCTGGGCATTTTTCTTGCTTTAACCAAAATTACATCTTGGGAAGGGCGTTTAAAAGCCCTAAAGACCTGTGTTTCACACCTTTTGTTAGTAGGAACATTTTTTCTTCCCATTTTCTGTGTATACTTTTCGCAACTCTTGCTGTCTCTCTCACCCAATGCAAGGGTCATCTGCACATCTCTGGCATATGCTGTTCCACCAATGCTAAATCCCATCATTTATGTCTTAAACACAGCTGAAATCAAAGATATAATTCAAAAAGTGTTTAGAAACAGATCTGTTGAAAGTATTTCAAAATGATTAAAATGTCTATGAATTTATGTTGTAAAAATGGGAATTAGATTACCCATATGAAGACTGCATGCTCAGGTCTCACAGTGGTTTCTATGATTTACAATACAAAATAATGTTATTTATATGCTTAATAATTTATGAATCCAGCTAATTTCAAATGTCTATATTGTAATGCTTGAATTCTTAGTTACTGATCCCAGGACTAAACAAACAGACAAACAACAACAACAACAACAACAACAACAAAAACACACTTATTTTAATTACTTTTTGTGAGCAATCATTATTATGTTGACATTTAATGTTAACATCTTTCACTGTCATTTTTTTCTCATGAAATGCTTGATTTTTTAAAATAAAACAATATTTCCTAATGTATTCCTAATTTAATTTGTAATACAGAGGACCATTTTGACGAGCATGATGGTCTGAGATCTGCTGATATGGCTCTTTTTATTGTCTTTCTGCATTTGTGGTTTTCTCATTTATTTTTCTTTGCTGTGCCGTAATTAATAAAAAGTGTAACACAGAGATGTTTTGGCAGTTTATTTAGAGTGACCTGGAAGGGACATGATCTTTTCTCTTAATTTTGTTGTGGCTACAACATCATAGACCCTTTTCATGTTACGTCATATAACGTTCTGACTCTAAGTGTGTGTACTTCCACCAGTGGAATGATAGTGCCACTAGCATTACGTTCACACAGTCTCTGGTACATCTGCCACAAATAATGCTAGAGCAGTGGTTCTCAACCAGGGGGCCTCAGTGGTCCTCCAGGGGGGCTGTGAGATAACTTAAAATTAATTTACATATATGAACATAATTTATTAATTTATTATTAATATGTTAAATAAATAAATAAATTAAAACAAATGACCTCTCTGCGTATTCTGTGTTTGTTTTGGAGCAGCCCAACAAGCCGTTTCTCATCACGCTGTGTGAAATACAGACTGCACAGCGATTCAGAACACCCAACCGCTTCATGAACATAGGCAAACTGCATCTCTCAGTTGGATAAAGAAAAACAGAGTCGCTAATAAAGTTTTGATGGATGATGATTGTAATAAGGTAAAGGCTATTTCAGTGACATACAGGAGTCATACATTAGGCATGTGCGAGTCTGTTATTATTGATGCACAAACAAGCCGTGCATGTGCGCTCTATTCTATTGAGTTAAATTAATATAAGATCAGATGTGTAATAGGTGATAGTTAGGGATGCACTGATACCATTTTTTAAACTTTTTTCTAGTACTCGCTGATACCGATGCCCATTCATTTACTAATTTCTCTCTCTCTCTCTCTTTTTGATGTTGCAGTTCCCTTTCGAAACGGAACTCGCATTGCATCCTAGAATGCTAATGGGGAACGCCTTCGTGGGAACCGGTGTCTGAAACGCTATCAAATCACAGCAATCGTATAGGCCGGCAACAGCCTATGATGTCACTACTAGTGCGACCCGAAACAAGTCATCCTCTTTCGTCTTTCAGGGACTGTTTTGTTTGAAGCGCTATTCAAAGGTAAGAACGGCTGTTTACAGACGTTTCAGTCAGTGTGCACATCCATGTATGGTTACCTGGTAACACACTTGACTCATGCGTCTGTGTGCGCCTTAAAACACTGTTTATATCAGGCTTGAGGCTGGGTCGATGATGAGACTGCTCCATTATTAGAACCCTTCTGTTGGTCCAGCGCAGGGCTTGTTAGTAAGTGTTTATTTCTTTCTGTTTACAGCAGTATGGCGGGCCTCATTTATGTTAAGGCCTCCGCTTTCTGTTTTCACAAGTTGAGCTTTGTAGGTCGCCTCACCGTTGGTGAGAATTGTTATATTTTCGGTGAGCTCAGCTCCCTATGGAGAGGTTTATTCACATTAAGTGCAGGCCTGAGAATGGACTGATGTTGGGTTCTGTTCCATTATTATTAACCCTACTGTTGGTCTGGCATAAGGGCTGGTTATTGAGTGCATTCTTTCAGTCTACAGCAGTATAGCTGGCCTCATCTACATTTAGGCCTCCATTTACTGTGGTTACAGGTTGAGCTTTGCAGGTTGCCTTTCTGGCGTGAGAACCATTTTACATTTAGTGACCTCAGCTTCCTATAGAAAGGAATAATAGGGGGGCTTTTATTCTTTTATATACCAGGCACTTCTCACCAGGACTGAGGCTGGACTAATGATGTGTTGGTTCCATCTTTTTGGACCCATCTGTGGATCCGGCACAGATCTTGTTAGTGAGCGCATCCTTTCAGACTGCAATGTATGGCAGGCCACTTTTACATTTAGGCCTCTGCTCTTTGAAGTCTCAGGTTGAGCTTTAGGTTACCTCTCTCTCTGTGAGAGCCATTACAAATTTAGTGACCTCAGCTCCCTGTAGAAAGGAATAAGGGGATATATTATTCTATGTTTTTTTGTACTGGGGCATTTAAACTGGGGCCCTGGAGCTCCCATTATTAAGGAAGGTTATCGTGGCACCCTTACTATGTGGCTCTTTTCTTTATGAGGTCTTAATAGTTGGAAGCATTAAGAACGAAATATCACCTGTAGTGAATGGCATGGTCTCCTTTCGATCTGAGACACTTCATACCTTCCCTAGGTCAAGTGAAGCGGTCTCCTCTCCCTTAGAGAGTAGAAGGCGATATGCTGAAGCCTCCGCTCCCCCGAGCTCCAGATAGATCATGACGGTAGGTGTTGGCCCTCTCTGGGCCACACTTGACATCACCCTGTGATGAGTGAGCTGGCTTCCTCTTGTATGAGAGTCTCTATTCAAGCCTGCTGCTCCATTTGAGCTCTAGGTAGTTGAGGTCTTTGACATTGGCCTACTGCAAGGCCACCTTGACAATCACCCTATAATGAGTATGTTGGCTTCCTCTCATTTGCCTCTGCTCCACTGAGCTCTAGGTAGTTGATGTCCTCAAGTGATGGCCTGTTAAGGCCACCTTGACATTCCCTGTGGTGAGTGTGTTGGTTTCCTGTCACCTGGAGAGTCCTTTTGTTGAAGCCACCACTCCATTGAGCTCCAGGTGGTCAGTTCCCCTGAGTGTTGTGTGAGCCTGCCTCCTTTCATTAGAGTTGTTAGGCTGAAGTCTCTGCTTTATTGAGCTCCAGCAAGGTCATGAGTGCATGTATGCTGGCCCTTCTTTTGGGCCACCCCGATATCCGGCCTAGGCTTGTATTCAGGAATACGTCTTTTTTGACAGAAGCGGTTCAGCTGTAGCTTTCCGCCTCCTAGCATGCAGTAGCCTGGAGTAGGCTACTCCTAGGAGAGACTAAGACTAGCAGCTAGTGATCCTAGTACGCCTCCTCTCTTTGTGAGAGTCGTGCCCGGCCAGGGCCTGCCTTCTGCATTAGGCTATTAATGTGAGTGTGAGTGAAAGGCCTTACGGCCTCCTCAATGTATCTAGGTTGATCTGAAAAGAGCTCTGTGCCCCATATGTGCCCAACACCAGTGATGCTCAGGTTGAGTGTGTCGAGTACTCCCCCTTTCAGGACGAGTTGAGCATGCTCCCTTAAAACTCAAGCATTAGCCTCGGGCCTGTGGCCATGTTATGCTAGAGTAGTACGCCCTGACTGAGGCCTCCTCATCAGCCCTGTCGCACAGTTTTGTACTCCCCTTGCTTTATGGGTAGAAAACGATATGCTGAGTACACGGCTTGTTATGGCAATGCAAACGAGTATTCCAAGCCTGCATACCTCTAGTGGCTATCTCTGCTGGAGTTAGATTTGCTACCAAGTAGTTGGCCCTCCTTGGGTCACCTTGAAAGTGATCCTCTGGGTTGAGCTAGGTTCCTGAGGGTCCTAGTTCCCTAGAACTGAGCAGAAGGTAATGAGGTAGCTCAGGCTCCATTGGAGCCTCCCTGATACTAGCCCTGGAGTTCTAGATCCTTACCAAGTAGTTGGCCCTCGAGCAGGCCACCTTGAAGGAGATCATCTGGGTCGTTTAGGTCCTTAGCACTTCCAGCTAAGATAGTATTCTGACTCCCTAGAATTATATCAGAGTGTAGACTCTTTAGGAGCCTCCCTGGTACTTGCATTGAGCTTGGTCAGTACTCGTCTTGGTTGAGTCTAGGGGGTACTCCTTTCAAATTGAGGGTCGTTCTTTAGAGTACTGCGCTCCCGAGGTCTGATCTTAAGGTTGAAGGTCTCCTCCCTGGAAGGTCAGTATTTAAGGCTGAGGACCTCGCCCCTGAGTTGGTCATTGTGGTTTAAAAGGTTCTTTTTAACAAGAACCCCCTTGATCAATCAGCTCCTGTTGGAGCTGGAGGTATGTCTCTCTTTAAGGACCCTATTTAGAGTACTCAGCCTTCAGAGTACTCATTAAGAAGCGCTCTGTAGATCCTAGGTTGAGCAGAGTAACTTCCCTCGATTGCAAGGGTTCAAAGCACTATGCCGAGTCCTGCTCCCCAGGATGCCCGTCTCAACGTCCGGTCTGAGTTGGTTACTGCCAGTTACTGCCAGTTTGCAGTCCCTCTTACTGGACCCCTCCTCTGGAGGCTAGTGCTTTAGAGATTCTGTTTTGGTAACAGCCAGACTAGGTTACTACTTAGTAGGACCAGGTTGGCCTCACTGGTGGTAGTCAGGGTAGAATATGCTCCCCTGAGAGGTGACTGGCCAGGGCTCCTTTTGGCTCCCTGGCCACATTCCCTTAAAGGGACCCCTTCTGTTGAAGTTGTTGGTTCCAAGCCTTTGAGCGGCCTTGGTAGGCCTCTAGATGTTTCTGGAGGCCTCTTTGAGGCTTATAGCTTGGGTGGTGGCCATAAGGAATGCTGTCACTGACAGCCTATTTGACATTTGTATTGAAATCGTCCATCTGTTTTTTGTCAGCCATTCTTTGGCATGCACTCCCCTCAGCATGGCGGCGTGGGTATTTCATTCCCCATTAGCGTTCTAGGATGCAATGCGAGTTCCCTTTTGAAAGGGAATGTCTCAGGTTACGCATGTAACCATGGTTCCCTGAGAACAGGGAACAAGATATTGCGTCTCCCTGCCATGCCTCGGGACCGCCTGCTAAACAGTCCCTTCAGACGATAAGTGGATGACTTGTTCTCTAGGCGCCCCTTATGTGCATTTCGGTCACACCAGTAGTGATGTCATAGGCTGTCGCCGGCCAATACGATTGCCATGATTTGATAAAGTTTCAGACACCGGTTCCTGCTAAGGCGTTCCCCATTAGCGTTCTAGGACGCAATGTCTCATTCTCTGTTCTCAGGGAACCATGGTTATATGCGTAACCTGAGACATTTTCCAAGCACAACACAGTGAGACTAATGAATGTAGGACAGCTTCTTTATTATTACTCTAATGAAAAAAGTAATAACTTGTATGTGCTTGTCACAAACTTAAAAACAAAAATTGGGCATAATTACCAATATATATAATTGTTGTTATATAAAAAGAAATGTACAAACAAATTACAAACAATACAACTAATACTATAGAGATACAAATTAAATAAACTTGTTTTTCAGATACAGTAGGGTTATTTACCATGTATACATTTCTTTAACATCTTTTGTTCTTTTATTAACATTAATGACAAATATAGGCTACGGTCCGATAAGACCGAATCCGTAGTTCCCTTGCGATACTACACGAGTACTGCGTTGTTCGTGTTATTAATTAATATAGATTATTAATAAGACAAGACCCTATGGGGAAAATGCAGTGTGAACTGCAGTGTGAACTGCACGGGCATTGGTTCATAAAGTTAAAGAAAACGAACCAATGACGGTGCGGAACGCGCAAGCCAATGCTCGCCGCTCTCTCAAGCGGCAAGCAGAATAGAGAGGAAAAAAAAAAGAAGTTGGTTTTGTATGTTGTAAACTCACACGTTAGCCGAGCACAAACGTGAATAGCTGATAATGTATTACAATTTGTAAAAAAAAGTCGTGCTCCATCCTTGATCGTTACTGCAAGTAAATGATCAAGACAAGCTGCATTAATCGACACATTTTTAGACAATACTGGACCCGCATCTGAATAGCAGAACTACAGAAATGTGAGTTAGCCGGTTAGCAGGAGACATACAGACCAGGGTGTACGTTCTGAGTATGAATTATCATATGCAGTAAAAGACAACAATACTCAAGTACTGTAAAAGGTTTTGCCACTAACTCAACTGACTTCTCTTCTGTATGATTTCAGTCTCTTCAGATCTTACTGTACATGATTTATGAGCTTCTACAACTTTTGACCCCCTAACTGAACTCCTTTCCACAAACTGATCATAGAAATAAAAAATAAAAATGGTAACACTTTACAGTAAGGTCTCATTTATTAACATTAACATATTAACCAACATCAACTAACAATGAGCAATATATTTGCTACAGTATTTATTAATCTTTGTTTATGTTAGTTAATAAAAAATAGTCATTCATTGTTAGTTCATGATAGTTCACAGTGCATTAACTAATGTTAACAAATGAAACCTTACTGTTTGTGCTTAATAAGATTAAGAGAAAACTGTTATTCATTTTTATGGTAACACACTTTACAAGTTGAAACCATAATCGCACTCTCTCAATATTCAAAGTGCAAATAAGACCAACTTTTTCTTTGATACAGAGCTAAGAGATGGTTACAACTACACTGCCCAGCCTAAAATAGCTTTCATATTGAGAGATATCTGCATTCATCAGGGAGCCGCTTTCAAAATGCGGGGTATTGAAATCGCATTTGAATGCGCGCGCGTTTACTTTCACTTTGTAACTTTGTTACTTTAACTCTGTAAATATGGAGCGGCGGCGACCGTTATCCAACTTAATTAAATGTTTTTTATTTAAACACAAAGCAAAAGGACAGTGGAGGCGTAATGTAAACGTAGCGGTGGCATATTCTTTCCTAATCATCCTAACACTCTGTCATGGCAACATCACGAGACTACTTTTCGCCTCGACGAGAAAGCTCGTCACACTTTAGTCTCGCGAGATCTCGTGACACGAGATCTCGTCACACCCCTAATATTTACAGTTTGAGATTCAGAGGAGCAAGCTGGTCCAAATAAAATGGAGACCAAGCGTTTTGTGAATCCCGCGTTAAACTCCCAGAGGTTTGAGATTGAAAAAATTGTTGTAAAAATGTTTTGTTTGTAAACCAACCTTTATTGGACATTAATTGCATTAGTATTACTTCCTTACTATACAGTATATGGGGGGAGTGTGCACTAATCAATATACTATTTGTACAGTATAAAAATCACTTTCCCTGTAGCGAGTCCCTGTAAACCACATATGCCAACATGTCCTGAATATGTATGTGTTCTTAATGCATTTATAAATATTTTACGGAACACTGAATATAAATGCAATTAATGTCAGATAAAGGTTGCACTTAATTAACGGCATTTTCCCATTTTCTGTGACCTAATCTAAAGTGAGAACTAGTTACAGTTAAAGGCGCTCTAAGCGATTTGACGCGTTTTTAGGCCCAATTTTTTTTTTGTCACATACCGCAAACATCTCCTCACTATGCGCTAGCTGCCTGTCCCCTGAACACACTGTAAAAAAACGCGGTCTCTGTAGTCGCCACAAGCTCCGAAAACTGCAATAAAAACAAACTGGTGCAGCCTGGACCACTTAACATAATAAACATGCTCCAGCCAATAACCGAAAAGCAGCATCAATACGCAAGCTACTTACATTTTAAATGTGCGTTCATGACTGTTTCAGGAAGCACGGAGGGGAGGGCCAGGAGGAGTAGGAGGAAGGGTCTAGCTAGCCTCTGTTTTGTTTGACAACACTTCGAACGTCAACAGGAAGTTACTCCGCTCAGAATCGCTTAGAGCGCCTTTAATATTGTTAACAAATCATGTAAAACATCTAACTCTCCACATATGAGCTAATTAAACAATAATAATTTGGTTAATTACAGTGACCATGAATTAAAGAATATAGCCTATATTAACTATATTAATTAATTAATATAGTTAATTATTAACTCTCTGAGGTCTGAAAACGAAAACGTGCCGGCGCGTTTTGCAGGTTTTTTTCACATTGCAGCAAAACAGACTTAAAATACTCTGTCATTTTTTGTCATAGAGACATAAGTAATATATCAATTGAAACTATAGAATATCTTCTTTTATTTGTATACACTCAGAGTAAAAACAAAATGTTGTGCTTTTGTAAAATAAAAAAAACTAACATGATGCGTGATTTCTCCTCTCCCTCTGAACGAAGTCCAATCTGATAGTTCTCAGAAAATGAACTGTAACTTAGTGAATACTAATCACAGAAAAATTACACTTATGTCTAAAAAAACGTTAAGATGTCAGGTTTTAAATCATGTAAGTCAAATCGAAAACAAACCTTCTGTGTTTATGTAATCTGTATGAAAAGAGAGCCATGTCAGAAGTCCGTGATTCAGCTCATTATCCGCTAATGCGGCCACGCCCACGGAGCCAGCGCTATTCAGATGCAAATTCAGAGGCAATACATGCATTCATCGCCTCAATCGTGTATTTATTGTCTTGAAAAGTGTTTATCTGGATGTAAAAGTCATGGTTAGCGAGCTCTAGAAGAATGCAGTTAGTTCCTGTTTTCTTTCTTCTATAGATGAATTTTAGATGAGTTTTTGTTTCTTTAGCGCCCTCCGGCTGCAGTATGAATGAAACTCCATTCATGAATAGCCTCTTCTTCTTTTAGATGAATTTTGGACTAAAAATGCACAGAGAGCGCCCTCCAACTTCAAGTAAATAAAGCACTCATAAAACAATGAATATTAAATAAATATAACTCCTCATGATGCATAAGCATATGAATCCAATATTTCTCCAAATTCTCTTTTAAACTAAAAGCCTATATTCCCTCTCACAGAAATACACTGTGACGAAGTCATTAATATGCAATCTGCTCATTACTATGCAATTCTTTTGTTCTCAGGTGAGAAGAAAATGCCTCCACTCAACTGTGTTTCTTGGCTGTAACTATATATATATGTTGTTTTATATGAAGGAGTAGGCAGCATAATTTTTACATAATTTTGAATACTAATCACTAAAGTAGAAAAATTACACTTTTTTGGCCTTATGTCTAAAAAAACGTTATTCCTTAAGTACATACATGTCATATTATTGTAGGTTTGTGCTGAATACAGTGTAATGACACTTTTTCCATTAATATGTTTATGAACAACTGAAAAAAGCACAAATGTCAGGGCATGTCAAAACTTCTCCAGGCCCCAAATCACCCTCAGACTCCAGAGGGTTAATACATTACAATGTAGAGAGTAGAGACTACAATATATTAACTATAAATTAACTATAAATAGTTTGCGAATGATATCCAAAAAATGATTACTTTATCACTGTATTATAAAGTGTTACCCATAACTTGACATTTTTGCAAAAAAAAAAAAAAAAAGAAAAAAAAAGAAAGAAAAAAACAGTGAAATACATTTATTTGAATTTGCCCTCAATGACATTGAAAAAAAATAAAATAAATAATAACACTTTGGTGGCTGACATTAAAATTATTTTCAAGTGTCTGAATTATAAAAACAATCTGCATTATTCCTTCACTGGCCTTCTCCCCACAACAGTTTGTGCATGCAATCCTGTTTCTTTAATGATTATAGTATATACTGAACATTGAAGCATTGCTGTCTGCATCTGCCTCTTTTGATTTTATTACCATTATCTCTGCCATGTTTTTGCTGTTGTTATATCAACTGTTATTAAAACATTGTCTTTACCAAACCTGCTCTTTGGTATTTCCGTTATTCCTGATAGAAATTTTAACAATAATAATTTCAACAATTTCTTGCTTAAATATTTGTCTTTTCAGTTTGTTTGGTCTTGGGGTCAGTAACTAAGAACAAACACATACACTACACACACTTGAAATCAGATGGATGCATTCATAAATAAATAAACATCATTTCACTGCTGTTAACCAACACACACGTCTAATGTGTCCACTCTACATGTTTATTTTCTGCTTGTACACTTTTATTTTCCACTTATTGGATCTAAAAATATCCGTAAAGTACATATTGTTGTAATTTTAGATCATTTAATTCACAGTGATTGAAGATCACATAGACGATCATTACAGTCATTTTGAAACATTCACTCTAATTTGTGCAGATCTGTTGTTAAGCATTTTTCTGATTAAGTCTTTGATTTTAGCTGTGGTTAAAACATAAATGATGGGATTTAGCATTGGTGGAAGAGTTAATGAAAGAGTTCCGCCGATGATCTTGGCATTAGCAGAAGATGCAGAAACAATATTGGATATTATGGGAAGAAAGAATGATCCAACTACCAAAAGGTGAGAAACACAGGTCTTTAGTGCTTTAAAACGTCCTTCCCAAGTTGTAATTTTACATAAAGCAATAAAAATGCCCAGATATGACAGGACTATAATGAAGGGTGGTGCTACAAGGAAAAAAGCTTGAATGAGGATTGCTATAACATTATTAATGCTACTGTCATTGCATGGCATCCTCACCAATCTGTCATAGTCACAATACCAACTCTCTATCACGTTGGATTTACAGAATGAAAGTCTGGTCATCAAAGATGTTGACAGTGTTACAAGAAAGGCGTTAAATGCCCATATTACTGAAAACAATATAGCCATGAACTTATTATTCACTATAGCATTATATCTTAGTGGCAAACAGATTGCAATGAAACGATCAAATGCCAGAACAACAAGAGTGTAAGTCTGCACAGTAATAAAGAAGCTCACAAAAAACATGTTTGCCAAACAAGCATTGTATGAGATGTACCGTGAGTCAAAAACAAAATTCTTGATCATGTTAGGGATCAGTGCATTAGTTTCACCAATATCTGCCAAGGCCAAGTTAAACACACCAATGTACATTGGACTGTGCAGGCTCCGGTGAAGAGCTATAATGAGAAGGACTATTGAGTTCCCAATTACAGAAATAATATATATGATAAATAAGAATATATAGAAGTAAGTGCTGTACGGTGCATCTGTAAGCCCAGTGATGAAAAAGTATTCTGGATGAACAATCGAGATGTTCTGGGATAAACTCATGGCAGCTTAGCGTTTGTTGTTTTGCACAGGCTGAAAATATAAAGTACTATGAAGAAATAACAAAAATATGGACTTTACTAAACTGTCATGTCACACTTTTAATATCTATTTTCAAATGTTGAAAATATATCTTTATGTAAACTTTCTGCATAATATTTGAATCACAAACTTGTCTAAATAATCTAAAAGTTTTAGAGCCAGAGCCAACAATGACAGCGTCTGAATGCTTGTGAGCCAGCTGCTTTGAGTTAAATTAGTCCATTATAAATGCTCGTCCTTATTCTCTCATGTCGCAAAGATCATTGGACATCTGCGTCATTGAATCCAAATATATCTACTGATGCATCTCTTGAGAGCTTTCAGACAACACAGTGATGTAATATTGTATTGTACTGTATACTGAAGTAAATGTTCTGGGCACAGCTTTAGTTTTGATAATCATTTTGTTCACTGGCCACAAAATTCCCCTTTGTGTTCTCATTAGTGCACATTGTTTTAAGTTCAATATGTCTCTGAACTGCATTTGGAGGCAAGAGATGCTTTTAAAACCTGGGTCATAACAGGTAAAATGAGATATGGCCCAGAATACGAGAAAATGAAAGTGGCAAATGCTAAATTTAAATATGCTGTACGGTTTATTAAAAGAAATGAGGCAACCATGAGAGCAAACTCAATGGAAAAAAAATTTCAGCAAAATAATGCATATGAATTCTGGAAAGAAGTTAAGGCTACTAATAATAGTAAAATACCATTGCCAACTAGTATAGATGGTATTGTTGGTGCTGAGAATATTGTTAAATTGTGGAGCAAATATTATGGGTATATTTTTAATTGTATAGAGAGACAGGAATTTGAAGTTAGTCATGTTCCGAATGATAATGATATGATTATTAGACCTGCTGAGGTCAGTTACGCTATTGAGAAATTGGCAGTAAATAAAGTATGTGGCCCTGATCTAATAGCAGCAAAACATCTAAAGCATGCTAGTCAAAAATTATTAGTGTTACTAGCTTTGTGTTTTACAGGATTTTTAATACACAGTGTATTACCTGAATCTATGTTAAAAGTTATATTAGTGCCAGATAAAACCGGTAAGTTCCCTTTCGATACTTCACTCGTACTGCGTATGGGGAAAAGTCTCCCTTTTTCCCCGTTACTGAAGCCTTTTTCAATAACGCAGTGTAACTGCACTGTCATTGGTTCACTCATAGACAAGTTGTTGAACCAATGACGGCGCAGCATAGCTGCGCGGCCTATGGCGAGAAAGCGCGTGAACTTTCCCGCCGAAATGGGCGGGGTTAAGGGCTATATAAGCAGGCGTTTCGCCATAGGATTTCAGTCCTTTCTCCTTCAGCGACGACAACGCATCTCCTCGCTGATCTCCGTCTGAAGCCTGAGGAAGCTCGCCGCCTTGAAGAAGCTCTCGCCGCCGTCAGAAGAGGCTCCCGCAGCGGATCCAGCTGAACTCGCCGGTCGGAGACAGCGCCGGCGCCCTCGCTGACTGCCACCCCGAGCGCCGTCCTCGAGACACCCGCCTCCCGCTTCCCGCTTCCGGCCGCCTTCTCAGCGTGTCTCCTGCCGCCATCCGGCGCGCCTTCTGAGAGCTTTCCCGCGGCTTATTGCCGCTCTAAAAGAGCGTTTTTCTCAGCGGTTCTACCGCTCTAAAAGAGCTTCCGCGGCCCTCGCCGCTCTAAAAGAGCCCCCCAATCGCCGTTATAACGGTGGCGGCGTTGCTTCAAATGCCGCGCCACTCTTGTGGCACGTGCAGAGCCCCTCTGCACGACGACGACGGACACAGCGAGTGCGTCGCGTGCCTGGGCAAGTCCCACGCCGAGGGCACGCTCGCTGGAGCCTCATGCCTGCACTGCGAGAGCATGAGCCTCGGTTCTCTGTGCTCGCGGGTCGCCTTCTTCACTGAAGGCGATCTCGCCGCTCACGCCCTCCCATCTCCTTCCTCCCGCGAGCCGGCCAGGAAGAGACAGCGGGGTAGAGCGACCCAGCGCCCGGAGTTGTGCGAGCTCACGCTGGCCCAGCCCCCGCGTGCCTCGCCTCTCTCCGAGGGAACCCTCGTCTCGCCCTGAGCAGTGTCCCTCTGCCGGATCTGACGAAGAGCCGGATGACTCCATGTCTCTTGCGGCTTCCGAAGCGGAAGGATGGGCTGGCAAGCCGGACGACCCCGCTCCCCCGCCTCCCCTGGAGCCCATTGAACACGGCCAGAGTATGGATGCCGAGCTCTTCTGCATCCTATCCAGAGCAGTGGAAGAGCTAGACCTCGAGTGGGCCCCACCGGAGGAGCCATCGCGTAGCCGCCTGGATGAGTGGTTCCTGCCAGGCCGCCGCCAAACCTCGCCAGCCTCGCCCTTTTTAGCGAGACACAAAGTCGTGGCGCGCTCCGTACTCCGCCCGCCTCCACACGACGCACCGTTCTGCCCTCACTGCTGTTGACGGCGCGGAAGAGAAGGGCTACAAGCATCTGCCGCCCCTGGACGAAGCAGGCCAAGCTGCTTCAGCGCTTCACACCATGGCGATCTTCCAGGTGTTCCAGGCCAAACTCCTCCGCTCATTGGACGAGTCCGGCATTGACGCACCTGCCTTCAAGGATCTCCGCAGCGCCACCGATCTAGCCCTGTGGGCCACGAAGGCCACTGCCCAGGCCATCGGTCGTTCCATGGCCAGCCTGGTTGTGCTCGAGCGCCATCTTTGGCTCAACCTAAATTAAGGATCTGGATAAGAAGGCCTTTCTGGACGCCCCGGTCTCCCCTTCCGGTCTTTTTGGGCCAGCGGTGGATGGTTTCACCGAGCGCTTCACAGCGGCGCAGAAGTCGTCTCAGGCCATGAGACACTTTCTGCCCAAGCGCTCCAGCTCTGCCTCTGCTTCAAGCCACCCCAGAACTGCGCCAGCTCAGCAGACCAAACCAGCCCCATCCACCTCTCAAGCAGCGCCGCCTAAGGAGCATCACCAGCGCCCTCGCCCTGCAAAGCGCCAATCCTCCTTCCCGAGACGCCAGGGACCCCGGCCCAAGATTGTGTTGGACCCGGTGACTCCGAAGACGTCCTGATCTAGCAGGAAGGAAGAGGGTTGGGGAATGTCTCGTTGCGACCGGACCACCCCAAAAGCTCCCTCGTGCAGTCTCCCCTCCGCCTCGTTTAATTCCGGGCGTGGGAGAAATGCTCTGTGTTGCAGCTGGGCCCACACATGTTGCGCCCAAACAAAATGCTGTTTTCACGGCGAACACTATTTTATTTCCTCTAAGAGAGAGCAAATTTCCTCTTCCACCTCCCTCGGTGTACGGCCCCCTACCCGGCGGCCTGTCATCCGACATCATTCAACCCCTTGTCACTCGGGCCGAGGCCTGGCAGGCCATCCCCGACGTGTCAAGCTGGATCCTAGGGATCATAACGCAGGGCTACTCGCTCCAGTTTGCACGAAGGCCCCCTCGCTTCGGCGGGGTGCTTCAAACCTTGGTGAACTCGGATGACGCTCTCGTCCTCCGGGCCGAGGTCATGACTTTACTAAAGAAAGGGGCTATAGAAATAGTTCCCCCCTTCAGAGAGCAAGTCAGGCTTTTACAGCCGTTACTTTCTGGTCCCCAAGAAGGATGGCGGCCTCAGGCCCATCCTAGATCTCAGACTTTTGAATCGCTCCCTCATGAGACGGAAGTTCAAAATGCTGACGCTGAAGCAGATCCTCGCACAGATTTGTCACGAGGACTGGTTCTGCTCGCTGGATCTGAAAGATGCATAGGGAAACTGCATCGAAAGGAAACGTACTCGGTTACTAACGTAACCTCGGTTCCCTGAGATACGGAACGAGTACTGCGTTACTTGCCGTGCCACGAGGCTGCGGCTTCAGTGTCGTCGCTTCAGTCGATTGGCCTGAAATCCTATGGGCGAAACGCCTGCTTATATAGCCCTTAACCCCGCCCATTTCGGCGGGAAAGTTCACGCGCTTTCTCGCCATAGGCCGCGCAGCTATGCCGCGCCGTCATTGGTTCAACAACTTGTCTATGAGTGAACCAATGACGGTGCAGTTACACTGCGTTATTTAAAAAGGCTTCAGTAACGGGGGAAAAGGGAGACTTTTCCCCACACGCAGTACTCGTTCCGTATCTCAGGGAACCGAGGTTACGTTAGTAACCAAGTACGATATCTAGCATATACAATTAAAGGCCAATTGGCTTAGCAAGTATAATTTAAAAAGTAGTGGAGCGTAGTGTTGTAGTCAAGACCACCTAAACCGAGACCAAGACAAGACCAAGACTTTGAAGGGTCAAGACCAAGTCAAGACCAAGACTTTGAAGGGTCGAGACCAAGTCAAGACGAAGACAGGCCAAGACCGAGTCAAGACCAAGACCAGTCCCCACACTGCATGACACACTTATGATAAAATGTGGACAGACAGTCCATTTTGTCTTAAAGGGGTGGTTCAATGCGATTTCACTTTTTTAACTTTAGTTAGTGTGTAATGTTGCTGCTTGACCAGAAACAGTATTCATTAAAGGAAGTGGTTAGTAATAGGCACAATTCAACAGTATTTATGTGTTTTTTGGATGCTTCTAAGGCATTTGATCATATCAATTATGTGAAACTATTTATAAAGCTACAAGAAAGAGGGGTTACCCCCTTATCTGATTAGGATTTTACATTACTGGTATATACATCAATCCATAAAAGTCAGATGGGGTAGGAATGTTTTGATACCCTTTTATATGACAAATGGAGTTCGGCAAGGGGGAATATTGTCACCTCTTCTTTTTAATTTGTATATGGATGATCTTTCTATTGAGTTAAATGAATATAAGATCGGATGTGTAATAGGTGATAGTTAGGGATGCACCGATACCATTTTTTAAAACTTTTTTCTAGTACTCGCCGATGCCGATTCCCATTCATTTAACAATTTCTCTCTCTCTCTCTCTCTCTCTCTCTCTCTCTCTCTCTCTCTCTCTCTTTTTGATGTTGCAGTTCCCTTTTGAAAGGGAACTCGCATTGCATCCTAGAATGCTAATGGGGAACACCTTAGCGGGAACCGGTGTCTGAAACACTATAAAGCTTTATGATTAATTATGATGCATATATCGACCCAAGGGGGAATTAAACATATATTGTGAATTAATTACAACAAATTATAATCAATTACATGTATAATTAGTTCTGGTTTAATAATTATTTAGAGAAACTATCAGTTTGTCCAGCAAACCGTTAGCTCCTCATAGAATATTATAAAAGGAGTTATTCTCTGGCCACGAGAACAAATTCCTATTATAGCATCAAAGCGTAAAGCGATCGAAAACGTTAAAGTGACCTAGTTTTTGTTGAATGAGCAAAGAACAAACAAGCATGAATACAATGTGTTTAATATATGAAATGGATAATACAACGGTTATACGGCTAAATATACACAAGTAGATACAGATATATACAAAGCGAAAGTAAAGGCAGGAAAAGAGAGATGATCAAAGAATGGCAAATTACAGTTAACCCTTTGAGAGCCAGCACAGAAATCAGTTTAAACGAATTTCAAAGAAATTAATACTTGCATATAGGTTCACGTCAGTGTGCCGTAGAGTTTCAGTGCGCGGCTTGGATCGCTTGGTCCTTTCTGAGAGGGTTTCCTCCAGCGGGGTTTTCAAACGAGGTTTAAACTGAAGAGTAATATAACTGGAAAATAAAGAAGAGAGTCCGTCTCCCAGGGGAAAGTGTTGAAAGCTTGGCGACAGGAAAACTTGTGCAACTAAGAGACGCGTGTCATTGCTTTTATGGAAAACCAAACTAACACACCTCTTTGGCTGGACGGCCAATAGATGCGTGGCAATGTTTGGCGGGCAAAGTTTTCTTTGTCTTGTCTTCTGGCTGAATTTGCATAATTTATGGATATCAGATCGGATAGTACTTTCTTCACAGTACCATTAAACAAATAGAACAATGCATTTGTCAGCAACGTGACATACATTAGTGAATAAGGTGGACCCAGAGCTTTACGGAGAGTCCAAACTTGACAGGTGTCCAACATAATTTAAAGAAGATACACTTTATACTCTAATACTATCGTTTAACATGAAAATTAACCCACTACAGTCACTTCTACACTTCTACACTAGTAATACATAAATGCAACAAGAACTACAATGGCAGATACATTCATATTTGCAGGTACAATCATATTTGTGCATACGGTCTTTATGCGTGTGTCTGTGTGGATGTATTTTCTATTTTATTGCTGTTCAGGAATCTATCGAAATGGTCATAAAAAGGGTTTTGTGATCCTTTAGTGTCCGCCAGGCCGGAGCCAATGTGAGATTTACAAACCAAAGTTCCGTGAAATGAGGCTTAAACACAGTTTATGGTGGGACCTGCTCATTTTCGAAACTGTGCAGACCCTACACCATGTGTGGTTACCTGGTAACACACTTGACTCATGTATGGAAGTAATTTAATGCCAAATGTTTTTGAAATAAAAAGCTTGTTGATGTAACAAAGCTGGACACAGGCTGAGATCCATATGCAAAGCTTTATTAAAAGGTGAGCGTGGTCGTACAGTCATGGTCAAACAGGGGCAGACAGGAACAGCAGGGACAGGCAGAATCGTAGTCAGGGTACAGGCAGTAGATCGAGGCAGGCAGATATCATTTGCAGTCCAGGAAACAATAAACAGTCCAGAGGTATGCATCAAGGAATCATAAACGGGTAACCAGACAGGATCAAGAACAGATAGACAGGGAATAAACGCTTGGAATTGTTACAGGGGTAATCAAGACTTCGCGATGAGGTGGTGTGTGCGTGAGTCCTTTATAGTCCAAGTGATGTGCAAAGCTGTATGTGGAGACAGGTGATTGGTGTGGAGTGTGAGCATGTGACTGGCTGGGAGGATGATGGGAATTGGAGTCCGGGAAGTGACAGGAACTGACGTGATCGTGACATAAGGCCCACCTTCCGGAAGGCGCATCCTCGCGGCGTAATTGGCACGAATAGGGAGGGGGGTGGGTGCATTGGAGCTACGGCGGGAACAGGTTCTCCAATGCAGGTTCCAGGGCAGCCACGGTGGATCAGGTGCCACGGGTAACCATGGCGGGTCAGGTGCCACAGGTAGCCAGGGCAGGTCCGGAGTGTCAGGAATCCACGGTTGATCAGGCGGCTCGGGGAGCCACGGCAGGTCAGGTGGCTCAGGCAACCACGGCAGGTCAGGTGGCTCAGGCAGCCACGGCAGGTCAGGTGGTTCAGGCAACCATGGCAGGTCAGGTGGCTTGGGCAGCCACGGCAGGTCAGGTGGCTCAGGCAGCCACGGCAGGTCAGGTGGTTCGGGCAACCATGGCGAGACAGAGTCCGTGGATGACCACGGCGGGTCAGAGTCCATAAACGGCCATAGAGGGTTACAGTCCATGGGCAGCCATAATAGTTCGAAGGCCTTTGATGGCAGTGGCTGGGCAGGGACCACACCCACAAGCTCCCCACCCACAAGCTCCCCACCCTCAGGTATGCTGCCCCCCCCCCCCCCCCCCCAAAAAAGTTATTGGGGAATTCAATGGAGTTCATGGCGGATTTGTGGACAAGGAGCTCGGGTGATGCCGGCAGGGCAAGACGCTTGGGTGGCGCCGGTAGGTCTAGCAACTTGGGTGACGCCGGCAGGGCGAGCAGCTTTGGTGACGCCGGCAGGGCAAGACGCTTGGGTGGCGCCGGAAAGACCTCTGGAGTGGTCTCCGGGCCCACAGCGGGCTCTGGGAAGGCCTCTGAGCCTTGCAGAATGAAAGAAGCCTTCTTCCTCCTCTTCCTCCTCTTACGTGGATGAGGCGGTGGCTCTGTGTTCACCTCCTCTGTGGATGCTGCAGCGAGCTCACGGGCTGAAGCAGACTCTGGAGCGGACCCACTGGCTGGAGCCGGCTCTGGAGCGGACTCACTGGCTGGAGCGGATTTAGGAATGGACTCACTGGCTGGAGCGGGCTCTGGAGCGGACTCAACGGCTGGAACGACCCCTTTGTTCACTGACACTGAAGGGGTGGCCATCTTGCCCGTGGGCACTGGCGAAACGGCCATCTTGTCCAACACATACAGAGAGCTTGAATACGTTGCAATTGGCGAACTTGAGTGTGTTGCAATCGGCGAACTTGAGTGCGTTGCAATCGGCGAACTTGAGTGCGTTGCAATCGGCGAACTTGAGTGTGTTGCAACCGGTGAGCTTGAGTGCATTGCAATCGGCGAACTTGAGTGCGTTGCAATCGGCGAACATGAGTCCATAGCAACCGGCGAACTTGAGTGCGTAGCGACCGGCGGGCTTGAGTGCGAAGCGGCCAGCTGGCTAGCGCACTCAAGTCCGCCGGCCACCTCGCACGCAAGCCAGCTGGCCGGCGGACTTGAGTGCGAGGCGGCCGACTGGCTTGAGAGTGAGGCGGCCGGCGGGCTAGGATGCGAAGCAGCCGGCAGAGGCTTGGGAATGCCAGCTGCTCATGCTGAAGTCAGCGGTGAATCAGCCACACTAGAACGCAACCCTCTCCGCTCCCAGACTGATCTAGAGACGTGACGTTGCTCTGGACAATCAGCGGAGACGTGGCATTGCTCTGGGCGATCTGCTGTGACTTGACTTGGCTCATGAAGATCATCGGTGACTTGACTTTGTTCATGGAGATCAGCGGTGACTTGACTTGGTTCAGAATAGCCAGTGCTAACTTGACTTGGTGTTGTTATTATGGTAGCCGCCATTTTATGAGTGTCCTCTGGCACGGCAGCCATTACATAATTCACTGTGGTGTCGCATTTCTCCGCGACACCCACAGTAAATGGAGAGCCAACAGTCAATAAAGCATAATCCATAAAACCGCTGAGTGATAAACGTGGTCCTTCTTGTCTTCATTTATTTTGGAGTGGCTGGTTAACGCCATCACAAGAAAAGTCTATCAAAGCACAGTCAGGCAGATCAGAATAATAAGCAATGTCCAGATATTTACCAATATAATCCTCCAAGGATCGTGTACCCTACGTACTCCATAATAATTGTTGTGTGACGCTCATACCGGACCAGTGTTCTCCAGAAAAGCTGCTGGATCGTTGTGGCGGCGAAGTCTTCTGTAAAGAAGCTGGACAGGCTGAGATCCATATGCAAAGCTTTATTGAAAGGTGAGCGTGGTCGTACAGACATGGTCAAACAGGGGCAAACGGGGCAGACAGGAACAGCAGGGACAGGCAGAATCATAGTCAGGGTACAGGCAGTAGATCGAGGCAGGCAGATATCATTCGCAGTCCAGGAAACAATAAACAGTCCAGAGCACTAATTGAAAAAATATGCATTACATTAGCTGTGCTTACTGTAATGACTGAGGCAAATCAGACACAATTATTGGTTAGCTAACCAATAGTTTTAAGCTCACTCTGGAGTCTGTCCCCATCCCCCGGGAAGTTTTCAGTTACAAGTTTATTGCGCTGAGGAATGTGGTTGCCGCATGGAGAGCAGAGTAGAGACACAGAAAATCTGCATCTTCCCTGCATTTTCCACACAGAACACAGACTCTATGGCATTAATGTATAGACAGACTGTGCTATAAATGAATCCTTCTCAGGAAATGGTATCCATTATTACTGATGTTGTATTGTACTCATTGTATTTACATGTTTGATGATTGTTAAATGTTATGACCTGCACGGTAACTTCAATCATGCCATGTTTAGTGTCTATACGTTCGTAGCGGGAAGATTTAAATGCTTGTGTATGCGGTACATCCATACCTGTGCAACACATCAGTATTAAAAGAATCTTTAATAGTTCTGATTCAAGAACTCAGCTTGTTAATCTTTCTGGGTTGTAAAAGCCCTGACAGGAGGGGTGTTGCCACCCAGAATTACAACATCTTCATTGGTCCGGTCAACAACTGAGAGGTGTGACTTTGACCAGAGGTTAAAAACCAGCGAACAGTGCCACTCCCTCTCTTTCTCCTTGCTCCTGAACGACCGAACGGACTGTCCTTGCGGCCGGCCTAGGCGAGGCCTGCAAGGCCTGTAGGCCTCGGCCTACAAACGAGCCATGTGCTCCTCATCCAACATGGAAAAAACTGAATCCTCAAGACCTCAAGACCTCTCCTCAGATGGCAGAGTCGATGCTCCTCAGCCTAAGGGCATCTTGCAAGTATCGTACATTTTAACACTAAATAGCGATTTAGTATTAATTTGTAAGACTTACCTTTGCTATTGCTGAAGAAACTGATGATTCCTTTCCAGATTGTCTTTGACATTTCATGTAGCTCTAGTAACAGCATCTCTTCCGGTTCAACTCTGTCATTACTCATTCTGACTTGCGTGTGTGTGTGTGTGTGTGTGTGACCCTTTATGTATGTTATGTTATGTGTTTGTTAGTTTAGTTATGTGTTTGTGAGTTAGTTAATAAAGATTGTGCACAAGACATGTTTGGTTCTGACTCCGTCTGCTAATGAATTGCCTCTTAAGTGATAGATCCGGACTACGTGCTCTGAGTAGTACAGTACAATAAGAAACATTATTTTTCCATAACTTGGAAATTAACATTTCTTAGAATTAATAAACAATCAACACTGAGCGTTCACTGGACGAACAGGTTAACTGATTGTAATATTAATTTTAATGTAGCTACGTCCAGTTAATCTGATTAACGGATTTGCATATTCATAATTAATCATAATTAATAATCATAATGAGTTATGAATAATTATTAATATTTCCCCTTTGAGTTAATTTTCGCTACATTACATTTTGATGCGTTGTATTTTTAAGGTTTGCATTTTTATGGGCTGAAATTCAACATGGTTGTATATTTAAGCTGTGAATATTTCAATTAAAAATATTTCACACACATTTTCATTATTAAAAATTCATTTATTTTCACCTTTCAGATTTCACTTCCAAAATATTCATTCTGTTTAAAAATACAACCTATAAAATTTGACTAGCAATTTTCAGTCCATTTTAATTCGCTTTACAAATTCGCTTCCACAAATTCAGTGGTTCAAATTCGGCGGAAAATTCAGCATTTCACATCCGGGAACTGCAGGAAAAGCAGTAGAGTACCTATGCGTGATCTCCATCTGCTGTTAGTCTTCTTCACCAGCAGGTGCTGCTAGCGGCTGTTTAAGACCAGAGCAACGGCTAGTAAGCCATTCATTCATTAATAAAGACGGATTTACAGAAATAGAGCAAGCGGTAAGTGAATGTGTGATGATTATCAGGGACAGTATAATGCAGAAAAGCCTGATAAAGACACAAAAGCTGCATTTATGTTTAATTCAGTGTCTTTATGGTTACCTGTGTAGATTACATGTAAGCAGTTTTCTCTCCAGTGAACGAGATTATAACGTTATTGCCCGATGCTGGTGTACAGATCAAACGTTAAATCTGAGGTAGACATATATTTCTCTCTGTTGTTTAGTTTCCTTAACTTTATATTGCAGCGCTGTTTTAATACTCGGGTTTCCCTCATCCGTCATAGGATTCCTCCTGCCATCAGGACATATAAAACACTTAACACAGCGTAATGGACTCGTACAGTGATATAAAAGACCAAACTCGCACCTCATTTGTGATGTAAGTTATACTATAATAGGCTCCAAGAAAGCAGATTGTTGTATGTTAAAGGTAGTATTGTGTTTGTCCAGTAGGGGGCGGTGATGCATTGTGTGGTGGGCTGTAGCACTGTTAAAAGCAGAGAAGAGCGCGTAGTCTGAGCGCGCTGGTGTGTGTTTGTTGCTTGCTGCTAAGATGGGTCCTCAATAAAGAAGCCCATTAAGAAGTTCAGTCCTCTGGAGTTTTTTTCTATTGTATTCAAGATACAACATATGGTGACGAGGATGAAAGTCGGAATGGTAAAGCAGCTATTTTCTGAGTGCAAGTAAAAGAAACAGGACGTCGGCTGAGTGAGCTGAAGAAAGTTAATAGCTACCACCTGAAGTACTGATTGAATGGAATGATGGCTGGCATGGTGGGATCCGTGGTACCATTTGACAATAAGGTACAATCATGGGAGGAGTACTGTGAAATATTAAACCATTTCTTCGTGGCAAATGATGTTGAGGAACCAGAGAAAAAACGAGCCATATTGTTGAGCTGTGTTGGAGCGCAGACTTACATGGCTAATGAGGAATTTATTGAGCCCTGAATAGACCAGGAGCAAAGAGTTTTGAGGAACTGGTGAGTTTGCTGAAAAATCACTTTAATCCGAAGCCCAGTGAAATAGTGCAAAGGTGGAAGTTTAATTCACGAAACAGACATCCTGATGAAAGCATAGTAGAATATGTGGCTGAACTGAGAAAGCTTGCACAAGATTGTAATTTTGGAGATGCACTCACAGTTATGCCGAGAGATCGATTAGTGTGTGGTGTTAATGATGACAGCATACAACGGAGATTATTATCTGAGGATGGACTGACGTTTGAGACAGCGTTAAGGAAAGCTCAGGCTATTGAAGCTGCTAATAAGGATTTGGCTGATTTGCATAAAGATAAAGGAAATCGACTAAGTACCACTGTCTTTAAGATGGACACAGGAGAACAAAGTAAGGCAGGTGTTACAGGAATGTGCTATCGATGTGGTGGAAGTAACCATGGACCAAAAGACTGTCGATTTGCCAAAGAAAAGTGTTACAATTGTGGTAAAATTGGGCATGTGAAAAGAGTATGTAGAATGAAACCACAAGAAACTCGTGCTGATAGCGACAGGAAAGCATGGAAATGGGGGAGAGGAAAACAATTAAACAGGGCAAATTACCTTCAAGAGGAGGAGGAGGAAGAACAGCAGCCTGAAGAAGTTTTCACAATTGTATAGTATAGAGACACCACAGCCGCAGGTACCCCCAATCACACAGATGCTGCTTGTAAATGAATGCCCTGTGAAGTTTGAGATTGACACGGGATGTAGTGTGACTGTATTATCACAGGTGGAATATGACAAAATGGAAGCTAAAAAGAAACTGCCTGAACTGAAAACAAGTTCTTTAAGTTTAAAAACCTACACAGGACAGTCAGTGAATGTTTTGGGTACCACCAAAGTTAAAGTTAAGCACAAAGGCCTTACCAAAGAACTCACAGCCGTGGTAGTGGCAGGAGCTGGACCTAACTTATTAGGACGATCATGGCTCACAGAGTTGAAACTCAGCTGGGAAAATGTGAGTAAAATTAAAGAGAGCTCAGAGTTGTTGCAGGACATTTTAAAGAAACATGAAACTGTTTTTAAGGAGGAACTTGGAACATTAAAAGGAGCCACTGCTAAGATTCATGTACCAAGTGATGCAAAGCCTCATTTCTTTAAATCAAGGTCACTGCCTTTTGCTATGAGAGAGAAAGTTGAAGCTGAACTTGATCGTCTGCTTAAAGATAATATAATTGAGCCTGTGAAATTCTCAGAGTGGGCCACACCTGTGGTGCCTGTGTTAAAACCAGATGGAGCAGTGAGACTGTGTGGAGATTACAGGGTAACTATTAACAGAGAATCGTCCCTGGAGCAATATCCCATTCCTCGAATGGAGGATATGTTTGCCATCTTAGCTGGCGGAGAAAAATACAGTAAATTAGATATGAGTCACGCATACCAACAGATTCTGTTAGATGAAACCTCGAAACAATATGTGACCGTGAATACCCATAAAGGTCTGTTCACCTACACCCGATTACCTTTTGGGGTTAGTTCGAGTCCAGCAATCTTCCAGAGGACTATGGAAGGGGTCCTGAAAGGCATTTCAAAGGTGATGGTCTATCTGGATGATATCTTGCTGACAGGATGAGATGATGAGGAGCATTTGAGAACTTTGGATCAAGTGTTACAACGGTTGGAAGAGTGTGGCTTACGATTGAAAAGGGGAAAGTGTAAGTTCTTTGAAAAGGAAGTAATTTTCCTGGGACATAAAGTGGATGCCACTGGTATTCATCCTGTTCCTGAAAAAGTCCAAGCAGTACAAGAGGCACCAACACCAACATCAGTAACAGAGCTGAAAGCATATCTGGGACTGCTGAATTTTTATAACAGGTTCCTGCCAAATCTTTCCACACTGCTTGCGTCCTTGCACAAACTTTTGAAAAAGGACGTCCCCTGGTCTTGGGGAAAGGAACAAGAAAAAGCCTTTAGAAAATCTAAAGAGTTACTTCAGTCTAACCGTGTGTTAGTACACTATGATGAAAAAAAAGACTTGATACTTTCCTGTGATGCTTCAGCGTATGGTGTGGGAGCTGTACTGGCACATCGTATGGCAGATGGGACTGAGAGACCCATCGGGTTTGTATCACGCACACTCTCAGTAGCAGAGAAAAATTACTCACAGCTTGAAAAGGAAGGTTTAGCTGTAATTTTCGGTGTGAAAAAAATCCATAAATACCTCTATGGCCGTAAATTTGTGATTTGTACAGACCATAAACCTTTACTCAGTTTATTAAATGAAATGAAAGCTGTGCCACAGATGGCCTCTCAAAGAATCATAAGATGGGCAGTGATGTTCGGGGCATATGAATATGTCATTTCTTACAGAGCAGGCAAGGACAATGGAAATGCTGATGCCCTCAGTCGTTTCCCTGTTCCAGAGATTCCTGCGAAAGAACTGAAGGAGGAGCATGTCTTGATAGTGGACAGCATTGTTGGTCCTCTGACGACCTCAGAGCAAATTAAGGACTGGACTACCCGCGATCCTGTTCTCTCTAGAGTGCGTGAGTATGTGCTTAAAGGTTGGCCTGATCACAGTAATTTAATTGAATTTGCACCTTATAAACAGAGACAGCAAGAGCTCAGTGTTCAAGATGGATGTGTGCGGTGGGGAGCCCGTATTGTCATTCCAGAGCAAGGACGTTCGGGATTGTTGGAACGGCTCCATCAGTCTCATCCAGGTATGTCAAGGATGAAAGGCCTGGCTAGAAGTTATCTATGGTGGCCCAATTTAGATGCTGACATTGAGACCAGAGTAAAAGATTGTACTGTGTGTCAAGAACAGAGAAAAGCCCCTGTGTGTGCACCACTTCATCCGTGGGAGTGGCCACGACAGCCTTGGAGAAGAGTGCATATGGACTATGCGGGTCCATTCCTTGGGAAAATGTTTTTAATCTTAGTTGATGCCCATTCTAAGTGGATTGATGCCTATTCGGTAAATTCAGCAACAACAGCTACTACTCTGGAGTGCCTTAGAAACAGTTTCAGTACCTATGGCATTCCTGAAATGATGGTGTCTGATAATGCCCCGTGTTTTGTGAGTGAAGCGAGCAAAGAATTCATGGCTAGGAATGGAATAATGCATGTCACCTCTGCACCATATCATCCCTCATCAAATGGTCTTGCTGAACGGGCAGTGCAAACTTTTGAAGCTAAACAACAAGTTCAAAAAGAGCACCATGACCAACATGCTAGGTCCCGCTATTTTGAAGTAGGAGACATTGTGTACACCCGAAATTTTGGGTATGGACCAAAATGGGTCCAGGGAGTCATTCAGGACATCACAGGGCCTGTATCATATAAAGTAGCATTAGGAAGTGCTCAAGTAGTATGACATCATGTTGATCAATTATTCAGGCGACACCAAAAAGAGATGACTAAAGATTGTCAAACTGCCTTGGGTGCTGACCCTTATGATACTGATGTAAGCTGTGTCCCAATTCAGGGTCCGCGCACTTTGAAGTGCATGAAAGGGGTGGGGTTTTGGAGTGGAGGGTTGCCAGGTCTGCGCAACAAAACCATCCCAAATGTCGTGTAATCACAGCACAAGTGTATAAGTATCCCAATCCCAGACATGGCAACAATGAGCCGAGCGTCGTTACATGGCTATCGGCTGTGTGACAGACAGCTGACAGTTGACGTTTATGTGTGCATTTTAAAGTTTATGACTTTCATTGGGTTTTGACATGCTTCACTGCCCACGACGACGGGACACTGGACCAAAATATGTATGGTTAAACTATGTAATGTTAGTTTTATATCATTCGCAATAGTTAACCTTTGTTTTTTTATATTAAATTATGTTAAATTTATGTTAACTGTGAAAATATATACATTCATATTTCTACATTTATTCTGTATTTAAGTCTGAATTTAAAGTACAGTACTTTAGGATTTTATTCAGCTGCACTCCATCTCAGAGACAAATACTGTATTTATGAAAACCAGATATTACAGTTTGATTTAGATATTGGTGAACACGGGGCATTGCTTACATTTATGTGAATTCACACAGAACTCCTGTCGTCACTGGCGCGCAATGAACTGTGGGATAGTGTAGACTGCGAAGTGTCTTGAAATCGGCGCTTCATTCCACTGCGAAACGGAGAGGGTGCACTTGAAGTCGCTCGTGAATTACGTCATCCCTCCTCACGCCGCGGTGAATCGCACTTCAAAGTCCGCTTTCCCCCCATTTTTCTCAAGAACAGAATACAGTGCATAAAATGTGTCGATATAAATATTATTTAAATGTCACTTTGTCAATCAAACAGCCTAATTTCTGTACAGCTTATTTTTGTGATGTAAGTTAAAAATGAAATGCATAAGTTATACATTATGTTTGTAAAGTAATTTATTTGTAAATGAGCCAGAGTAATTTCTAATTACTATAATTTCTGTTCGATCATTTTTTTTTTACGCATGTTCACGTCTGTAAATAAAAGAATTGTTCTGTTCATTGTTTATTTCTTTTATGCAACTTATAATTTTACATGAAACATTTTACATATACAACATATACAATCATTTTTTCATCATGTAAATTAAATATTTTTACATTAAAATAGGCTACATCGTTCTATACATTACATAAAGTACCTTTACAACTGTTTACAACAGAACTTAGGTTGAACATCATAAACAACGACTGAGATGGAGTGCAGTTGAATAAAATCCTAAAGTACTGTACTTTAAATTCAGACTTAAATACAGAGTAAATGTAAATATGAATGTATATATTTTCACAGTTAACATAAATTTAACATAATTTAACATAAAAAGCAAACAAGGTTAACTAGTTGCGAATGATATAACATTACATAGTTTAACCATACATATTTTGGTCCAGTGTCCCGTCGTCGCGGGCAGTGAAGCATGTCAAAACCCAATGAAAGTCATAAACTTTAAAATGCACACATAAACGTCAACTGTCAGCTGTCTGTCACACAGCCGATAGCCATGTAACGATGCTCAGCTCATTGTAGCCAAGTCTGGGATTGGGATACTTTTACACTTGTGCTGTGATTACACTACTTTTGGGATGGTTTTGTTGCGCAGACCTGGGAACCCTCCACTCCAAAACCCCACCCCTTTCATGCACTTCGAAGTGCGCAGACCCTGAATTGGGACACAGCTGTAGTGTCAGTGGATGCTGATATGAAAGTACCAGAAGCTTTCAGTACTTCAACAAACCTTGAATTGATTCCCACTGGAGATAGTTGGGAGCCTGAAAGTTTGCAAACTGAATGTCAAAGAAATCAATTGCCAGATTCCCCCAGTGTTTAAATATTGCCTGAAATGACTCAAAGTGTGGAAAGGAGAAAGGAGTCTGAGAATGCACTTTCTGGATGTCTCCGACATTCAGTCAGAGAGAGGAAACCACCAGCATATCTTAAAGACTTTGTGACATAAACAGTGTACCCTAAAGACTTTTGAAAAAGGAAAAAATGTTCCACATGTGAATTCTGAATGTTATGAAGTGTATGTTGTTTAAAAAAAAAAAAAAAAATTATAAAATTGTTCCAGAAGAATTTGTTTCTTGGGGAAGGATTTCCTCTAACTTAAGTGGGAGGGAATGTTGTATGTTAAAGGTAGTATTGTGTTTGTCCAGTAGGGGGCGGTGATGCATTGTGTGGTGGGCTGTAGCACTGTTAAAAGCAGAGAAGAGCACGTAGTCTGAGCGGGCTGGTGTGTGTTTGTTGCTTGCTGCCAAGATGGGTCCTCAATAAAGAAGCCCATTAAGAAGTTCAGTTCTCTGGAGTTTTTTTCTATTGTATTCAAGATACGACACAGATACTCGCATAAAGTTAGTTTGACGCTGCACGTTTGATATTCGCAAATTTAGGGGCCGTCTCTAAAGTTACGACATTGGTATTAATGTTTCTACCTTCAATAGCGTTTAAAGAGAATGATTTAGTCACAAAACCAGTGTTCATCTAGGTCTCAGGTAATGCTAACCTTTTAGTTTTGATGTTTATTCAAATAAAAGGTAACACTTTATATTAACTAGTTAATATTAACAATGAACTGCACTTCTACAGCACTTATTAATCTTTGTTATTGTTAAGACTTTTAGCTTGTTAAAAAAATAAATAAATAAATAAAATTTAATGTATATGCAAATAGATAAATGAGACGCAAATGGGAAATGAGTGATTTCTTAAGTTTGTTTACATGCTCAGATGTGTTACAGTATGTGCACATGTGCAGCTTTACTAGAGACTTTAAAGTCATGGCAGCTGGTAATCACCAGTGCCCAAGGAAGTCGACCGGAAGTTGAAGTCGGCCGCGTGCCGCCATCTTGTAGCAGAACTTCACATGCGTTAGCATCCCATTGACTCCCATTTATTTTGGCGTCACTTTGACAGTGAATAACTTTACATCTGAGGCGTTTAAAGACTCCATTTGTCCATTATTTATTTCTAAAGATACACGACAATGTATAAAGGGCTCCATTACCTTCTATGTTACATTATGGCCCCGTAGAAACAGTTTTTGTAAAAATAGGCTAACGATTGCGTCATAACCACTCAACTCTCTGTCGCACAGTAGAGAAATTACCGTACAGACAGGAGGAGAAGCTCGCAGGCAATAGTATGCATTAACTTAATATGGTGTACTGGCGTTACATTTTAAAATACTATACAAAATAATTAATCAGAATACTTACTCCTGCTCACTCACGCCAAAGAACTCCCCGCTCAAGCTCGCCGTCTCTGCAAGATTAACGATGGCAGTTTGCACGCACAGCTACTAGAAGATTTACATCTGTCAGACAGGTTGCTGACGTCATCAAGCTTAGTTTGAGTCTGCGCGTCAGAAACGGAAGTGCTAAAAATCGCTAAAAATGGGCTTCACTTCTCTCAATTGAGTTCCAATGGGGTCGCTGTGTCCATTTCTTTTACTGTCTATGGTAATCACTTCATCACAGACATTCAGCAGGAGCACACAGCCCGTTGGTATGTAACCGCTAACTTTTCACACAATCTAGTAACATTAAGGCAATTATATATGAATGCACTAAACGTATACTTTATTATGTCTGTATTTAATTGGATAAGAGTAACTTGTAGCGGTAGTTTAGCGTCCTGGATGTTGTAAAGCATTAGGCATCATTATTAGCCATTAGCGTTGTGCTGATTATTCAGAGCACTTTATTGGTTTCTTGTGGCGGTAGTGATAGCGGTGGTTTTAATCGGTGGTCTATGGTAGAGTGCATTTATGCGTGTATGAATCATTTGATCGAGGACTGTGGTAGCATGGGTTTTGTATACGGAGACAGCGCCCATAGCTACCAGTGACGGTAGAGTCACTGTGCGCATGCTCCTCTGGCGCTAGGCATTCTGGGTAATGTAGTCAATGTAGTTTTAAGCTAGATTCGTCACATTTTATGGTGTTGCAGGCTTTTGATTTCATTATTTACATTATTGTTATATTATGTTATTTGATTAACTTATATGATGTATTCAAATAGTATTTTGCCGTTGTTTAAATAATATTTTGTCATTATTTAAATAATATTTGCCATTGTTTAAATAATATTTTGCCGTTATTTAAATAATATTTTGTCATTATTTAAACAATATTTTGTCATTATTTAAATAATATTTGCCATTGTTTAAATAATATTTTGCCATTATTTAAATAATATTTGTTATTGTTTGTTGCATTTCAGGTTTATGACCTGTGGTCATTTGATTTAAATAAAATTGAAGACGAACACGAGTCATGACATTGTGTGCTTCCTGATGAGCCTTTTCGGAGGGCTAAATAACTGAAAATCCGAACAGTTATTGTTAATTCCAACATTTACTAATACATTAGTATTAGCGCCCTACTCTCTCACACACACAAACACACACACACACACACTCAAAGTACATACACATATACTTTTTCTTTTCTTTTTTTTACACATTCATCACACAATTTGTTCTACTTTGTTAATTTTATTTTTCCTGCTCATAAATGCTTTGGCAACACGATGTAAAATTTGTATAAGCAGGATAATATATGAGCAGGAAAAATAAAAATGAACAAAGTAGAACTAATTGTGTGATGAACGTGTTAAAAAAAGGAAAAAAAAAAAAAAAGGATGTATCCTTTTTTTTTGTATCCACATATATATGTATGTAGTTTGTGTGAGTTCACACGTGTGTGTGTGTGTGTGTGTGAGAGAGAGAGAGAGAGAGAGAGAGTAGGGCGCTTCACTGTTCGACCCGAGACCTAGATGAACACTGGTTTTGTGACTGTAAATCATTCTCTTTAAAGGGAGACGGTCCCTAAATTTGCGAATATCAAACGTTCAGCGTCAGACCAACTTTATGCAAGTATCTGCTTTCTTGGAGCCTATATAGTATAACTTACATCACAAATGAGGTGCGAGTTTGGTCTTTTATATCACTGCACGAGTCCATTAAGATGTGTTAAGAGTTTTATATGTCCTGATGGCAGGGGAATCCTGTGACGGATGAGGGAAACGGTCCGTGCACGTTTTGATAGTTTGTTTTCCAATTTGAAATGAAATACGCAGAAACGAGAAAACGGTCGTTTCCCGTTTTTTCGTTTGTTAGCAAAAAAAAAAAAAAAAACCCGGAAAAACGAGACTTTGGCTCGATTTTCGTTTTTTCGGGTCACGAATAGAAAACGGAAACACGACTTCAAAACTCGTTTTCCACATGTGGGCGGTCATTACACGCCCCTTTCAGCCGATTGGTCAATCAAATCTGAGTCAGTAACGTCATCATCAGTTCGTTCAACAAAATAACAGTCCTCTGCTGCTATATCAGTAGATGTCATATATCGGCTTTCTTCTGTGGAAGTGCAACCTAACGCGTATTTCACAGAAATATGTATGCACAGATAAATAATAATAATAATAATAATAATAATAAAAAACATTTTAATTTGCGAATTTGTAAAGCGAAATAAAATGGACTGAAAATTACTAGTCGAATTTTATAGGTTGTATTTTTAAACAGAATTAATATTTTGGAAGTGAAATCTGAAAGGTGAAAATAAATGATTGAATTTTTAATAATGAAAATGTGTGTGAAATATTTTTAATTGAAATATTTTTAACACAGCTTAAATATACAACCATGTTGAATTTTAGCCCATAAAAATGCAAATCTTAAAAATACAATGCATCAAAATGCAAGCACAGCTAATGTAATGCATTTTTTTTTTTTCAATTAGTGCAATTCAACAAGCTTTTTATTTCAAAAACATTTGGCATTAAATTACTTCCATACTCATGCGTCTGTGTGTGCCTTAAAACACTGTTTATATCAGGCTTGAGGCTGGGTTGATGATGAGACTGCTCCATTATTAGAACCCTTCTGTTGGTCCAGCACAGGGCTTGTTAGTAAGTGTTTATTCCTTTCAGTTTACAGTAATATGGCAGGCCTTATTTATGTTAAGGCCTCCGCTTTCTGTTTTCACAGGTTGAGCTTTGTAGGTCGCCTCACCTTTGGTGAGAATTGTTATTTTTCAGTGACCTCAGCTCCCTATGGCGAGGAATAAAGGGAGTGTTTATTCACATTAGGTGCTTTTTATCAGGCCTGAGAATGGACTGATGTTGGGTTCTGTTCCATTATTATTAACCCTTCTGTTGGTCCGGCATAAGGGCTTGGTATTGAGTGCATCCTTTCAGTCTACAGCAGTATAGCAGGCCTCATATACATTTAGGCCTCCATTTACTGTGGTTACAGGTTGAGCTTTGCAGGTTGCCTTTCTGGCATGAGAGCCATTTTATATTTAGTGACCTCAGCTCCCTATAGAAAGGAATAATAGGGGGGCTTTTATTCTTTTATATACCAGGCGCTTCACACCAGGCCTGAGGCTGGACTAATGATGTGTTGGTTCCATCTTTTTGGACCCATCTGTGGATCCAACACAGAGCTTGTTAGTGAGCGCATCCTTTCAGACTGCAGAGTATGGCAGGCCACTTTTACATTCAGGCCTCTGCTCTTTGAAGTCTCAGGTTGAGCTTCAGGTTACCTCTCCCTCTGTGAGAGCCATTACAAATTTAGTGACCTCAGCTCCCTGTAGAAAGGAATAAGGGGATATGTTATTCTATGTTTTTTTTTTTTTTTTTTGTATTGGGGCATTTAAACTGGGGCCCTGGAGCTCCCATTATTAGGGAAGGTTATCGTGGCACCCTTACTATGTGCCTCTTTTCTTTATGAGGTCTTAATAGTGGGAAGCATTAAGAACGAAATATCACCTGTAGTGAATGGCATGGTCTCCTTTCGTTCTGAGAGTTGTTTTTTTTAGGACGCTGCTCATCCCACATGGAAAGAACCTATATGTGGATATATGCGCATATATGAAACCTATATGCAGTGTATATGTACATATATGCTGCATATATGCGCATATATACTGCATATATGCTATATATATGCTGCATATATGCGTATATATACTGCATATATGTGTATATATGCCACATATAGGCAAAATTGAGGTGCATATATGTGCATATACAGGAAATATAGGTCTCCTGTATTGCTTCTTCATATCCATATATATGCCCTATACATACAAGATATGTCTTCTATATAGCTAATGGCAGGATCTGGTCATTTTGTAGCTCATATCTCATTTTTGACTGTCATACATGATGCCTAGCTCATATTTTCTATTATCAAGGCAAAAACTAAGAATTAACGAAAAAAAATTATGCAAGAACTTATGTATGTGCGAATGTAGCAGTTATGTATTTAGACAATTATTTTGTGATTCCACTTGCCATGACCATATTTGGGGTTTCCTGCCGCCATGCTGACTTGGGGTGTTGACGCACTTTGCTGCTTCCCAGTCTGCATGAGACATCACAGCGGTAGGTCGCACAAAGTTTTTGCGGTGATTCAATTAAGGCCATGTTTCATGTAACAGCTGAATTCACATGATATATTTGTATGATTGTAATCCAAAACCCCTCTGTGATGTACATTCAGATGTTTCGTTGATTATTTTTCTTTACTTAAGTTACTTTTAATATCTCTCTTTCTCAGCGTTGTGTGTTGCTGCCGCATGCTGTTTGTATGCTGCACAAGTCCTCATATATTGCCATTTGTGTTATACAGAATAAAGTGAGGACCTGATGGCAAGATTTTTCGCAGTCTGTCTTTGATTACGACACAACGCAGAAAACACACCGCTACACGAACACGTGAAATTGGTCCCACATGGAAAAAACCTATATAAACATATATGTTTCAATATAGGTTTGATATAGGTTTTTAATATATGTGACATATATAAAATTGGCCGTTTTCCTATATTATGTGTACATATATGTACATATATGTGTATATATATATATATATATATATATATATATATATATATGTGTACATATATGTGTACATATATGTGTGCATATATGTGTACATATATGTGTGCATATATGTGTACATATATGTGTGCATATATGTGTACATATATGTACATATATGTACATATAATATAGGGAAACGGCCAATTTTATATATGTCACATATATGTAAAACCTATATCAAAACCTATATTGAAACATATATGTTTATATAGGTTTTTTCCATGTGGGATCTGAGCTTCATGTAGTTGATATGTCAGGTGTTCGGCCCTCCGGGGCTGCCCTGATAATCCTCCTGGGTTGAGGGGGCTGGCTTCCTCTCGTTAAAGAGAGTCGTTTGTTGAAGCCACCACTCTGCTGAGCTCCAGGTAATATCACGATTTTGAGATGTTGATACATTCCCTAGGTCGAGTGAAGCGGTTTCCTCTCCCTTAGAGAGTAGAATGCGATATGCTGAAGCCTCCGCTCCCCCGAGCTCCAGATAGATCATGACGGTAGGTGTTAGCCTTATCTGGGCCACACTTGATATCACCCTGTGATGAGTGAGCTGGCTTCCTCTTGTTTGAGAGTCTATTCAAGCCTGCTGCTCCATTTGAGCTCTAGGTAGTTGAGGTCTTTGACATTGGCCTACTGCAAGGCCATCTTGACAATCACCCTATGATGAGTATGTTGGCTTCCTCTCATTTGCCTCTGCTCCACTAAGCTCCACTGAGCTCCAGGTAGTTGATGTCCTCAAGTGATGGCCTGTTAAGGCCACCTTGACATTCCCTGTGGTGAATGTGTTGGTTTCCTCTCACCAGGAGAGTCCTTTTGTTGAAGTCACCACTCCATTGAGCTCCAGGTGGTCAGTTCCCCAGAGTGTTGTGTGAGCCTGTCTCCTTTCTTTAGAGTTGTTAGGCTGAAGTCTCCACTTTATTGAGCAAGGTCTCCACTTTATTTTATTTATCTAGCAAGGTCATAAGTGCATGTATGCCGGCCCTTCTTTTGGGCCGCCCCGATATCCGGCCTAGGCTTGTACTCAGGAATACCTTTTTTTACGACAGAGGTGGTTCATCTTTTTTACGACAGAGGCTTTCCGCCTCTTAGAATGCAGTAGCCTGGAGCCTCTCCAGCTTAAGACTAGCACTCAGGAATACCTTTTTTTACGACAGAGGTGGTTCATCTTTTTTACGACAGAGGCTTTCCGCCTCTTAGAATGCAGTAGCCTGGAGCCTCTCCAGCTTAACACTCTGAGGTCTGAAAACGCGCCGGCGCGTTTTGCAGGTTTTTTTTCACATTGCAGCAAAACAGACTTAAAATACTCCGTCATTTTTTGTCATAGAGACATAAGTAATATATCAATTGAAACTATAGAATATCTTCTTTTATTTGTATAACACTCAGAGTAAAAACACAATGTTGTGCTTTTTGTAAAATAAAGAAAACTAACATGATGCGTGATTTCTCCTCTCCCTCTGAACGAAGTCCAATCTGATAGTTCTCAGAAAATGAACTGTAACTTAGTGAATACTAATCACAGAAAAATTAAACTTATGTCTAAAAAAACGTTAAGATGTCAGGTTTTAAATCATGTAAGTCAAATCGAAAACAAACCTTCTGTGTTTATGCAATCTGTATGAAAAGAGAGCCATGTCAGAAGTCCGTGATTCAGCTCATTATCTGCTAATGCGGCCACGCCCACGGAGCCAGCGCTATTCAGACGCAGAGGCAATACATGCATTCATCATCTCAATCGTGTATTTATTGTCTTGAAAAGTGTTTATCTGGATGTAAAAGTCATGGTTAGGGAGCTCTAGAAGACATGCAGTTAGTTCCTGTTTTCTTTTCTTCTACAGATGAATTTTAGATGAGTTTTTGTTTCTTTAGCGCCCTCCGGCTGCAGTATGAATTGTAAACTCCATTCATGGAATAGCCTCTTCTTCTTTTAGATGAATTTGTGGACTAAAAATGCACAGAGAGCGCCCTCCGACTTCAAGGATGAATTGAAAACACCAGCGCTCATAGTAATGACAATGAATATTAAATAAATATAACTTCTCTGTATAGAAAATTGACATAAGCATATGAGAATCCAATATTTCTCCAAATGTGCATGCTTTTAAACTAAAAGCCTATATTCAGACTCTTTGCATCACAGAAATACATTATATTTTAAAGTATAATATAAAACCATTACTTTATATTGTAATAATGTTTCTATATGTTTCATATATCATGATGAGCTTGAGACATCACAGAAGGTTTTTTTCACAGCCTACCTGACTGAAATGCCTCATTAATATGCAAGTCATTTCAGCTCATTACTATTCAATTCTTTTGTCTTCTCAGGTGAGAATGGCCCATTTTTCAGTGGTGATTCACGCCTCCATGCATACTGTGTTTCTTGGCAAAAAGTGTCTTACAAAAACTAAATCAATATATTGTTTTATATGAAGGAGTAGGCAGCATCATTTTTTACATAATTTTGAAGCAAAAACTCTAGTCTACAACCTCCAATACCCAAAAGTCTTGTGAACACAGATTTAATATACTTATTTTGGCCTTATTTCAGTGACTTAAGTTTTTTGTTTTTTCAGTAACCACGCATAAACATTATTCCTTCAAAAACACAAACATGTACATACATGTTCCTCACATATTATTGTAGCCTAGTTTGTGCTGAATACAGTGTAATGACACTTTTGTCATTTATATGTTTATGAACAACTGAAAAAAGCACAAATGTCAGGGCATGTCAAAACTTCTCCAGGCCCCAAATCAGCCTCAGACTCCAGAGGGTTAAGACTAGCGGCTAGTGATCCTAGTACGCCTCCTATCTTTGTGAGAGTCGACCCCGGCCTTCTGCATTAGGCTATTCATGTGAGTGGAAGGCCTTACGGCCTCCTCAATGTATCTAGGTTGAGCTGAAAAGAGCTCTGTGCCCCATATGTGCCCAACACCAGTGATGTTCAGGTTGAGTGTGTTGAGTACTCCCCCTTTCAGGACGAATTGAGCACGCTCCTTTAAAGCTCAAGCATTAGCCTCAGGCCTGTGGCCGTGTTATGCTAGAGTAGTACGCCCTGACTGAGGCCTCCTCGTCAGCCCTGTCGCACAGTTTTGTACTCCCCTTGCTTTATGGGTAGACAATGATATGCTGAGTACACGGCTCGTTATGGCAATGCAAACTAGTATTCCAAGCCTGCATACCAGTGGCTATCTCTGCCGGAGTTAGATTTGCTACCAAGTAGTTAGCCCTCCTTGGGTCACCTTGAAAATGATCCTCTGGGTTGAGCTAGGTTCCTGAGGGTCCTAGTTCCCTAGAACTGAGCAGAAGGTCATGAGGTAGCTCAGGCTCCATTGGAGCCTCCCTGATACTAGCCCTGGAGTTCTAGATCATTACCAAGTAGTTGGCCCTCGAGCAGGCCACCTTGAAGGAGATCCTCTGGATCTCCGGAGAGTCCCTGTAAACCACATATGCCAACATGTACTGTATATGTATGTGTGTGCTTAATGTATTTATAAACATTTTAAGGAACACTGAATATAAATGCAATTAATGTCCGATAATGGTTGCACTTAATTAATGGCATTTTCCCATTTTCTGTGACCTAATCTAAAGTGAGAAGTATGATTAATATTGTTAACCAGGTGCGCTGTTGGCACAGGGGACAGGGATCAGAAAGACAGAAATCGACCCCCGCACTTTTGATAAGGGCTGCTTCAATCAATCACAATATATCATCTTTTAGCTTAGGATATTTTCTTTCAAATGAGACCATTTCTGTGAGCTTCCGTTTCTGTGAGCTTTTGTTCATAAATAATCAACTGTTCTGTCGCAGATGTGAACAGGAAATGCGCTCTTGAACGGAGAAACACGCGATCTCCAAGCAATTGATCACAGCGTGCTAACGTGTTAGGACAGGTCGATTGTATATAAATCATGGCCGAACGTTAGCGTTTGTCAATCAAACCAAACCGTCCATTTAGAAACTGAGAAATTTGACACTTTAAGGTAAGGAGGCTGATCTCTCAGGTTGACACGCGAGCTGGCTTGACTGAAGTTTTCATGAGGATTTGTAGTTTATGGACTGTTTTGATTTCGGTAATTACATCTAGAAAGTTAAAAGCATTGATGGCATCTATAAAAGAGATATCTAAAAGCGAAATGAAAGTTATTGCCTCGACCTGTGGGTAGGACACACAAGAGGAGACCTGTGCATTTAATTGGTATGTGTATACTGTAATACTGCATTTACAAAGCTTATCAGTGGCATGCACTTTGATCGCGAAAGTGAAAGTAAAAGTGCCCTTTCGCATCGCAGTGACCCCACGTTCCCATTTCTCTCTCGATGTGAACCGTGAGCTCCAGTCCATTACAATTTAGGGCCCTGGTGGAATACTTCATTTCCCGCACTTCATTTGCTCAGTCTCTGCTCAGTCTCAAGCCTTTCAAAGTAACTTTCAAAGTATTTGCCTCATGAGCTTGCAGAAAGCCACTGACGTTCGGTATGCACACGTTCGGTATGCACACGTGCGTGGTCATAACAATAACAATAACCATCTCAACAATAACAACAAATTAATTAATTAATATAGTTCAACAAATTATTAATATATAGCCTATATAATGTAGAATTATTAATATATCTACAATGTATCTACAATATTAACTATTAATTAACTATAAATAGTTTGCAAATGACTTCCAAAATGTTATGTGCCACCCATAAATTGACATTTTTGCAAAAAAAAAAAAAAAAATAAATAAATAAATGAAATACATTTATTTGAATGTGTCCTCATTGACAAAGAAAAAATTAGTAACACTTTGGTGGCTGACATTAAAATTATTTTTATATTATGACATCTTAAAGGAGATTGATCTCTCAAACACCCAGGATCCTCCTCCCCCTTAATGTACTCCACAACTCACAACTCAATGTTTCAAGTTCGTTCCAGAACAGCACAGAGACAAACTTCTGAATCAGGTTCATGACAATCCCAGTTCTGGGCATCCTGGAATCACCTCTACCCTTCACCTCCTCAAGTTGTTTTGGAGGTCTCAAGTCGGTTTTGGAGGTCTACTATGTCAGATGACACAGTAACTTTCATAAATAATTGCACAGCTTGCAATACATCCAAGTCTTCACGCCAGCTACCAGCCGGTTTGCTTCAGCCACTACCCATGGTCCCATATTGCTATAGACTTCGTTACGGTCACGAATGTGGCTCCCACAGCCCTTCCTCCGGACCGCCGGAGGAGCCATCACCGGAATATTGATCGGTTACCTTTCGGACTACGTTACCCATAGGCCCTCATTCCTGGGACTGATTGCACACACACCTGCACTGCATCACACTCACACTATTTAAGACACACACACACACACACACATCGTGAAGTCTTGATTTGCCTTGGTGATCATTTCTGAGCGTTTTCCTGTGGACTGTTACCTGTTATCAATTGGATTGTTTATTCTCTGTAACCCTTTGCTGCCTGCCCTGATTCCTGCCTGTTTATTGGACTTTGATTGTGTTGCCGCCAGCCCTGATCCTTGCCTGTGACCTGATTCTGTTTGTCTGCCGCCTGCCACAACCATTGCCTGTTCCTGTTTATGCCTCTGCCTTTGCCCTGTCTGCATTGTAAGTTCTTTTAATAAAAGCTGCAAATGGATCCACATTCTGTCGACCCATCATTACAGTTTCAGATTTACCCAACTCATTAGGTAACACCACCATTCTAACAGCTGTAGACCAATTTTCCAAGTCCTGCCGTCTCATTCCCTTACCAAAGCTTCCTTCGGCCTTCGAAACTGCTGAGACCCTGTGCAACTATGTGTTCCGGTTCTATGGCCAACCCGAGGACATTGTATCTGATAGGGGTCCACAATTCACCTTTCGAGTCTGGGTAGCTTTCTTTAGACTTCTCAATGTGAACGTAAGCCTTACCTCCTGCTATCATCCTCGGTCCAATGGACAGACAGAACGACTGAACCAAGAACTCACCCTCTTTCTCAGAACTTACTGCCAGAGCAACCAAACTGACTGGAGCAAATATTTGATGTGGTGACGAGTATGCTAAGAATTCCCTCCAAAAGCCCACCACTGGTCTAACACCATTCAAATGTGTATTGGGCATTCAACCACCCCTTTTCCCTGGTCAGGAGAACCATAAGAGCTCTCCGCAGTCATAGTTACGGTGCAGTGAGGAAACCTGGAATCATGCACATACTCATCTACAACGAGCTGTAAGTAGGCAAGAACAACAGGCCAACCGTCACCGTCGCCCAGGTCCAGAGTACACACCAGGTCAATGGGTATAGCTATCCACCAGAGACATCCACCTCAAACTTCCCTGCAAGAAACTCAGTCGTAGGTATGTGGGTCCATTCAAAATTCCCAGACAAATTACGGCCAGTTTCATTCTGTTTAGAGTTACCTGCTAACTATCGTATTTCTCCCATTTTTCATGTGTTCGCTACTAAAACATGCTGGTGGTCCGAGACAGAGTTAGGAGACTGAAGGAGCCGAAGTCCTACCACCCCCACCCATTCTGGTAGATGACGAGGAGGTGTATCAGGTCAGAGAACTACTCAACTCTCGACATCGGGGCGGTGTACTCCAATATCTGGTCGACTGTCGAGGGGTACGGTCTGGAAGAACGGTCCTGGGTCAATGCAAGGGACATTCTCAACTTCACACTCACAGATGAGTTTCACAGGACAAACCTGTTGTTGCTTGCCTCCTCGTGTCAGAAGCTGCTTGCAGGGTGGGGGCATTGTTACAAATAAGTCTCCCACACCAGATCTCTCGCACCACCAGAGGGAGCCTTCACCTGAGTATTAACTTCATTTGGACTCAATTTCCCATCAAACCTCATACCTGGGACGGATTACTTTGCACCTGCTGTCAATTACACATCCACTCACTCTCACATAAAAGACACTCTCATCACTCACTTGCACTTCAGTGTGAAGTCTTGATTAGCCCCGGTTGTCATTTATGAGCATTTACTACTTTTCTACCTGCCTGTGTATTGACTGTTTATCTGGATTCTGATTTCTGCTGCCTGCCTCGACCCCTCGCCTGTTTATCGTTTGTGTTTTGCTTGCTGCCTGCCCTGACTATCTGCCTGATTCCTGGATTTGTTCACTGTTGTTTTCTGCACTGCCCTGAACTACCGTCATCTAATAAACTGCAGATGGATCAATACCCTTCTGACTCATCACAGCACCCTTCATTACACACTGACATTACTGAACATTTCAGAGACACTGTTATTATTATTATTATTTGTTTATGCTTTATTATTTAATGTAACTTTTTCTGTAGTTAAAGTGGTTCTTTGAGCCTTAACCTTTGTTTTTGTGTGCATCCCTTGTTTTGTTTCTTCCCTTGAGCCACGGGTCGTAACAGTGATAATATAGCATAATGAGAGATTTATAAGCAATTTTTTGTAGGCCTTTTTTGCCCCGGAACATCATAAGTGTTATAGGGTTTAACACAGCACAAGGGTTAAGAACTCACTATTAGTCACCTTTATTTATATAGCGCTTTTTACAATGTAGATTGTGTCAAAGCAGCTTTACATTGATAACTGGTACATTATTTTGGCTGCACAACAGCTCTTAAAGAATTATTAAGAATTATTAGTATACAGCCTTTTAATATATTACCATGTAGTGACTACAATATATTAACTACAAATTAACTATAAATAGTTTGCAAATGACTTCATAATACAGTGATAAAGTACATAGAAAGTGTTACCCATAACTTGCCATATTTGCAAAAAAAAAAAAAATAATAATAATAATAAAAAGTGTGCCTCCCTATTGTGCCACAGGTTTGGTCTGTACACAGACAATCTGCATTATTCCTTCACTGGCCTTCTCCCCGCAACAGTTTGTGCATGTGAGCCTGTTTCTTTAATGATTATAGTATATACTGAACATTGAAGCATTGCTGTCCACATCTTCTGCTTCTTTTTTTATTACCATCATCTCTGCCATGTTTTTGCTGTTGTTCATTGTATTCAATAACTGTTATTAAAATTCCGGACAGAAATTTTAACAATAAAATAATTCAAATTGCCTGCTTAAATATTTTGCCATTTCAATTCATTTTGTCTTGGGGTCAGTACAAACACATACACTACAAACACTTGAAATCAGATGGATTAATTCATAAATAAATAGACATTTCACTGCTGTTAACCAACACATACGTCTAATGTGTCCACTCTACATCCAGCACACTGAATTTATTTTCTGCTTGTACACTTTTATTTTCCACTTAATGGATCTAAAAATATCCGTAAAGTACATATTGTTGTAATTTTAGATCACAGTGATTGAAGATCACATAGACGATCATTACAGTCATTTTGAAACATTCACTCTAATTGGTGCAGATCTGTTGTTAAGCATTTTTCGGATTAAGTCTTTGATTTTAGCTGTGGTTAAAACATAAATGATGGGATTTAGCATTGGTGGAAGAGTTAATGAAAGAGTTCCGCCAATGATCTTGGCATTAGGAGAATATCCAGTAACAATATTAGATATTATGGGAAGAAAGAATGATCCAACAACCAAAAAGTGAGAAACACAGGTCTTTAGTGCTTTAAAACGTCCTTCCCAAGTTGTAATTTTACATAAAGCAAAAAAAATGCCCACGTATGACAGGAGTATAATGAATGGTGGTGCTACAAGGAAAAAAGCTTCAAGGATGAATACCATAATCTGATGAATGGTACTGTCATTGCATGGCATACTCATCAATCTCTCATAGTCACAATACCAACTCTCTATCACATTGGATTTACAGAATGAAAGTCTGGTGATCAAAGATGTTGAAATTGTTACAAGAAAGGTGTTAAATGCCCATATTACTGAAAACAATATAGCCATGAACTTATTATTCACTATAGTATTATATCTTAGTGGTAAACAGATTGCAATGAAACGATCAAATGCCAGAACAACAAGAGTATATGTCTGCGCAATAATAAATACGTTCACAAAAAACATGTTTGCCAAACAATCATTATATGAGATGTACCGTGAGTCAAAAAGAAAAAGCTTGATCATGTTAGGGATCAGTGCATTAGTTTCACCAATATCAGCCAAGGCCAAGTTAAACACACCAATGTACATTGGACTGTGCAGGCTCCGGTGAAGAGCTATAATGAGAAGGACCATCAAGTTCCCAATTACAGAAATAAAATATGTGATAAATATGAATATATAGAAATAAGTGCTGTACGGTGCATCTTTAAGCCCAGTGATGAAAAAGTATTCTGGATGAACAATTGAGATGTTCTGGGAAAAACTCATGGCAGCTTAGCATTTGTTGTTTTGCACAGGCTGAAAATATAAATTACTATGAAGAAATAATGGACTTTTTTAAATATGGACTTTCCTAAACTGTCATCTCACACATTTAATATCTATTTTCAAATGTTGAAAATATATTGTTATTTAATTTATTGTTATTAATTGTTATTTTCTGCATAATATTTGAATCACAAACTTGTCTATATAATCTAAAAGTTTTAGAGCCAGAGCAAACAATGACAGTGTCTGAACGCTTGTGAGCTGCTTTGAATTAAATAAGTCCATTATAAATGCTTAAGTCCTTATTCTCTCATGCCGCAAGACCATTAGACATCTGCGTCATTGAGTCTAAATATATCTGCTGATTCGCCTCTTGAGAGCTTTCAGACAATACAATGATGTAATACTTGTACTTGTTGAAGTAAATGTTCTGGCCACAGCTTTAGTTTTTATAGACAATTTTGTTCACTGGCCACCCAATTCCTCTTTGTGTTCTCATTAGTGCACATTATTTTATAGTAACTCAAGGATATATTTAATGTTAAGTCTATGTGACAGCAACTGCAGTGCAACCTATGTCCATGTGTTGGCCTTAACATCAAGTGTAAATGGTTGAGATCCTCTGGGAAGAGTTCTATTAAATTATACCTTTATAATATACAACAACTATAATAGAAAACAACCTCTAAAATATGCAATATTTATAATTATTGTTTCCATCAAAAAATCAGGGGGTTTCAAACTGAGGTTCACCACTTGTGGACATTATTTATTGTGAAACACTCTAAATAGTATAATGACAACATAAAATGCAAATCACTGTAGAGGTAAACTTTATTATCCCCAGGGGGCAATTTTTTACACAGCCAGCAGTAAAATACAGTCAACAAAACAAACACACACAGCTGGTACAAATTACAGTATGGCAGCTGATACAAAAGAATTTTTAAATCTATTCGTCTGACAAAAAGGCAGATAATATCTACGAGTAGAAGGAAGCAACTTAAAAACCTTCTGCAAGGGATGGCTAGATCCTCTCATAATTAACTCGGCCTTCATCAGGCTCCTAGCTTTATACAAATTATTCAAATCATTTAAAATGGTGCTAACAGCACACAAATGAAAAAGTAATAACAAATTAAATAAAACACGAATACAATTTTTTCATAAAAGTACTTTCCATGTTAAAACCACAAAGCTTCCGTAGAAAATATAAGTGCTGGTTAGCTTTTCTTACACACAACATCCACCTGGGCCACTTTTCATCAATTACAGTACCCAGATATTTAAACTGATGCACAACCTCAACAGCATGATCATTTATAATTACAGGTGAGATGACTGTTTTCACAGACCCACCAGGCTTATCCATCAGCCAATCACAGCGCACTCCCTCACCAGAGTTCTAACCACACACACCTGATCCTTATCATCACCCAATCACCACCAGATACTTAAGCACACCACTCACCTCAGTTCACTGTCCGGTCTTGTTGATACAAGGACTACCTTTCCAATGCTTCTGATAATTGTGAATACCCATTCAACTCAAGTGTGCTTCCCAGTCTTTGGGGGGGATAATCTGGGTTCGGGCCAAAATACCGAGCTCGGAGCCCTCTCCTCGGACAGCACGCCAAATACCAAATACGCATACTATTTTACTATCTGATTATTTGTAAGTGTGAACTCGTGAAACAGCATAAGCTCACCAGATCCATTCCAAGAACTCATGGATGTCCTCCATCAAACACACTCCACAAATCCAGCCAGAACTTCACCTGCGCTCACTTCCACAAACACTACCGTCACTCCTTCACCACTGGTATATGCCAGTCCCATGTAGGGTTGGGTATCGAGAACTGGTTCCAAATTTCAAAGAATCAGGTATTCGATACGATGCGCACATTTCAATTCTGTTTATCGATTCCTGAAAAACTAAACTAAAAAAAAACAAAATAACAGCACAATTTGCTTGCCTCAAACAACTCAGTAGGTATTATTAGTATTATATTTTGTTTTTATATTTAATTTATTGCCACACTTTAATATGTGAATTATATTATCAGAAAACGTAACACATTTAGGCTTTTGTTTGTGCTAAATGGATAAAACAATGGAGCTGTGCACAGGTTTATGGCTGCTGTAAATTTTACCTGCCACAAGATGGCACCGTTTTCGACACTCTTGATGCTTTGGAACTTTTCCCGAAACATTTAGAGAAAAGCTTTAAAGATTTAAGAGGCTTCATTTCTCCATCCCTACTCAATAGTTTTAGGCCTTTTTGCAAATGTTTCGAACGAATTTAGCCGTTTTAGAGACCATTTACTCATTTTGAGCCTGTTTTTAAATGCTAACTATCTGTAATGTCATTTGTCATGTGAAAAAAGCAACAAAACTAAACAAGCCAATCAGATTTCTTTTCACCCAAATCTCACACTCACCTGGTTATCTTCCTAAACCAGAATACGGGGGGAGTACTCTGGGTTCGGGCCAAATACCGAGCTCGGTGCCCTTTCCTCGGACAGCACGCCAAATATGCATACTATTTATCTGACTTATTTGCAAGTGTGAACTCGTGAAATATGTCATGAGTGTATAAAGATAGATTTTAATAATCATTTTAAAAATTATGTAAAAAATAAAAACGGCATTATTTAGTGCCCTCTCATGGTAGGCGCCACTGCTCCCTGGAACACACACATGTACCCCCAATTGGGAATCACTGATCTAAACATTTGTAAAATACTCCACACAACCACTAGTTTATGACAACTTTTATTATCGCTTATTTTATATAGTTTTTGCCATGCCTAAAAATATTGCCTACATTTAAAATCGTTTAACAAACATTTTAGAAGTAAAAATGATACATGATGCCAGAGATGGGTTCTGTTCGGCGGAACTAATTTCACACGCTACCCAAACATAGGCATGAACACACACACACACACACACACACACACACACACACACACACATACTGGTTTTTGTGGTTTACGAGGACTTTGATGCTCAAACCAGTAGGATTGTGGTTTAGGGGACACACCTTTCCCGATGCCCTACAGTGATGATAAAACTATCAAAAATTTTGTTTTGATCTGCAGATCACAAATCTGGCTTTAAAGTTTCTTTACACACAACAGAACGGAAAATATGACAACCTGATATATCAGTGGTATACAAGGACATTCCCGCCCATCCTAAAATGTTCCCGCCTATGACATAATTGTGATTTTTGGGTACAACCTGATTTATGAGGACACCTATTGTACAATACACAAAACATGTCATTTCTCTGGATTACAGGGACTAGTGTGTTTTACAGGTACATGACCACACACAACACACAAACCTGACGATATGGTGTATTACTAAGACTGAGGTGATTAATGAGTACCGGTTCCTCAATACAATACACACCTGACACACTCCAACATTACAGGGACTAGTGTGTTTAATGGTACATGACCACACACAACACACAAACCTGACGACATGGTGTATTTTAGTGGCAAACAGATTGCAATGAAACGATCAAATGCCAGAACAACAAGAGTGTAAGTCTGCGCAATAATAAATACGTTCACAAAAAACATGTTTGCCAAACAATCATTATATGAGATGTACCGTGAGTCAAAAAGAAAAAGCTTGATCATGTTAGGGATCAGTGCATTAGTTTCACCAATATCAGCCAAGGCCAAGTTAAACACACCAATGTACATTGGACTGTGCAGGCTCCGGTGAAGAGCTATAATGAGAAGGACTATCAAGTTCCCAATTACAGAAATAAAATATGTGATAAATATGAATATATAGAAATAAGTGCTGTACGGTGCATCTGTAAGCCCAGTGATGAAAAAGTATTCTGGATGAACAATTGAGATATTCTGGGAAAAACTCATGGCAGCTTAGCATTTGTTGTTTTGCACAGGCTGAAAATATAAATTACTATGAAGAAATAACCAAAATATGGACTTTACTAAACTGTCATCTCACACATTTAATATCTATTTTCAAATGTTGAAAACATATTGTTATTTAAACTTTCTGCATAATATTTGAATCACAAACTTGTCTAAATAATCTAAAAGTTTTAGAGCCAGAGCAAACAATGACAGTGTCTAAATGCTTGTGAGCTGCTTTGAATTAAATAAGTCCATTATAAATGCTTAAGTCCTTATTCTCTCATGTCGCAAAGATCATTAGACAGCTGCGTCATTGAGTCTAAATATATCTACTGATTCGCCTCTTGAGAGCTTTCAGACAATACAATGATGTAATACTTGTACTTGTTGAAGTAAATGTTCTGGCCACAGCTTTAGTTTTGATAGATATTTTTGTTCACTGGCCACCCAATTCCTCTTTGTGTTCTCATTAGTGCACATTATTTTACAGTAACTCAAGGATATATTTAATGTTAAGTCTATGTGACAGCAACTGCAGAGCAACTTATGTCCATGTGTTGGCCTTAACATCAAGTGTAAATGGTTGAGATCCTCTGGGAAGAGTTCTATTAAATTATACCTTTATAATATACAACAACTATAATAGAAAACAACCTCTAAAATATGCAATATTTATAATTATTGTATCCAAAAAATCAGGGGGTTTCAAACTGAGGTTTAGTGTTCACCACTTGTGGACATTATTTATTGTGAAACACTCTAAATAGTATAATGACAACATAAAATGCAAATCATTGTAGAGGTTAAACTTTATTATCCCCAGGGGCAATTTGTTACACAGCCAGCAGTAAAACCTTACAGTCAACAAATCAAACACACACAGTTGGTACAAATTACAGTATGGCAGCTGGTACAAAAGAATTTTTAAATCTATTTGTCCGACAAAAAGGCAGATAATATCTACGAGTAGAAGGAAGCAACTTAAAAACCTTCTGCAAGGGATGGCTAGATCCTCTCATAATTAACTCGGCCTTCCTCCGGCTCCTAGCTTTATACAAATTATTCAAATCATTCAAAGTGGTGCTAACAGCACACAAATGAAAAAGTAATAACAAATTCAATAAAACACGAATACATTTTTTTCATAAAAGTACTTTCCATGTTAAAACCACAAAGCTTCCATAGAAAATATAAGTGCTGGTTGGCTTTTCTTACACACAGCATCCACCTGGGCCACTTTTCATCAATTACAGTACCCAGATATTTAAACTGATGCACAACCTCAACAGCATGATCATTTATAATTACAGGTGAGATGACTGTTGTCAGGCTCATCCATCACCCAATCACAGCGCATCCCTCACCAGAGTTCTAACCACACACACCTGATCCTTATCATCACCCAATCACCACCAGATACTTAAGCACACCACTCACCTCAGTTCACTGTCCGGTCTTGTTGATACTACCTTTCCAATGCTTCTGATAATTGTGAATACCCATTCAACTCCAGCGTGCTTCCCAGTCCCAGTCAGTCAGTCCGTCCGTCCGTATTATTAGTATTATATTTTTGTTTTTATATTTCATTTATTGCCACACTTTAATATGTGAATATTATCAGAAAACGTAACACATTTAGGCTTTTGTTTGTGCTAAATGGATAAAACAACGGAGCTGTGCACTCAGGTTTATGGCTGCTGTAAATTTTACCTGCCACAAGATGGCACCGTTTGACACTCTTGATGCTTTGGAACGTTTCCCGAAACATTTAGAGAAAAGCTTTAAAGATTTAAGAGACTTCATTTCTCCATCCCTACTCAATAGTTTTAGGCCTTTTTGCAAATGTTTCAAACAAATTTAGCCGTTTTAGAGACCATTTACTCATTTTACGCTAACTATCTGCTAACTATCATGCTTTCATTTGTCATGTGAAAAAAAGCAACAAAACTAAACAAGCCAAACAGATTTCTTTTCACCCAAATCTCACACTTGCCTGGTTCTTCCTAAACCAGAATACGGGGGAGTACTCTGGGTTCGGGCCAAATACCGAGCTCGGTGCCCTTTCCTCGGACAGCACGCCAAATATGCATACTATTTATTTATCTGACTTATTTGCAAGTGTGAACTTGTGAAATATGTCATGAGTGTATACAGATAGATTTTAATAATCATTTTAAAAAATTATGTAAAAAATAAAAACAGCATTATTTAGTGCCCTCTCATGGTAGGCACCACTGCTCCCTGGAACACACACATGTACCCCCGGTTGGGAATCACTGATCTAAACATTTGTAAAATACTCCACACAACCACTGGTTTATGACAGCTTTATTTTTGACACAGTTATTATCGCTTATTTTATATAGTTTTTGCCATGCCTAAAAATATTGCCTACATTTAAAATCGTTTAACAAACATTTTAGAAGTAAAAATGATACATGATGCTGATTCTCCTGCCAGAGATGGGTTCTGTTCGGCGGAACTAATTTCACACCCTACCCAAACAGGCATGAACACACACACACACAAATACACAGACTATTTTGAGTATTACACACAATTTTTTTCTTTTTCTTTCCACAGACATGAATTTTATCCTACCATGATCTAATATCCATACATCCATCTGACATTACCATATTCGAACACACACACACGCACACACACACACACACACACGTATGCACGAACTGGCTTTAGTCTTTAGTGACCCTGCTTCAAAAGAATCTTTCTTTCATGTTCTTTGTTTCATCACAGCTTCCAGACAAAATATAATGACACTGTGTTTTGGGACTTTGGTGTTCTCACATAGAAGCACACAAAACTTTACAAATATAGCTGTTATAGCACAAACACATAAATGCCTCACAGTCTCTTGCTTGCTTGTCATTCATTTTGTGGCAGCAGAATGGTGAAGAAGCTGATTGCCCTGTCGCTTGTTCCCTTCCTCCCTTTTATTCTCTGCTGTGTCTGCCCCTTGTTGTCAGTACAGTACAGTACAGTACAGTTGTTGCACCTGTGGTGGTCTCCACAGCCTGTGTGCGCAGGTTTCTGTATGGACGGCTCTGGACCAGTTTTCTGTTCGTGTGTGTGTCACTACACACGTTGGATGTTTATTGGATTTTCTGTTGTGCCTAATAAACTGTTGCACGAATCCTCTGCATTTGAGTTCTCTCTCTTCACATTCCTGACATTGTGTTTGTTTCTTGCTTTATGCTTTCATGTCGTGCTTGTGTTTATGTTTGGTGTGAGCACATGGCTTGAATTAAATCCTCTTTTGCCTCTTCTAGCGCGCTGGAATGGTTTTATATCTATTTAATGTGTAAACTAGCAAGACAAACGTTCAAATGATAACCTTTAACTCTATTGCGGTTAAACTTGCAATTGATCCGCAAATCATGTGTCCCAAACCGTGGGCCTTGGTCCGTATGGATCACGGATCAACGATCCGTTTAACCACTACAAGTGAGGATGAGGCAATGCAGGATGAATCTTGCAGTGAAGGATTATTAGAAGATGTATCAGAATAAGGAGGCACCACTTACCATGCTACAGACCTTGAAACAACAGATGAGCAGTAATCTTCTGATGATGAGGGGCCAGCTGAGGTTATGGTTACATTTTGGTCGAAAGATGAAACTTTGTCCTGGTCTTCATCTCCACCTGTCTGGGTTCTGTCACTTCTATCTAGTGTAATTTCTTGGTTTTGTGACAGAGCTCTGACACTCCTATATTGTCTTGTCTTTGTGTTGGTTTCTTGCTGCATGCTTTCATGTCATGCTTGTGTTTATGTTTGGTGTGAACACATGACTTGTCATGTGTTTCTTTGTGCCATGTGCTCTCCTGTCTCCGCAGCCGTCACCACCAGTGTATCCTTGAGCAAGACACTTTTACTCCAGATTAGGATTGTCACTGTAATAAGAGCACTGTAAGTCACTTTGGATAAAAGCATCTGCCAAATGTACAAATTTAATTTGATTTTTGTTACAGTCTGGGGCACAAATGCTAATTAAAGCTGCTTTTTTTCATAAAGTTTACTTTTTCAAGGTACTACTATAATATAGATACATACATACATTTCATACAGTTTCTATTTGGGGGCATAAAGGGTTAGTTCACCCAAATATATAAATTCAGTCATTATTTACTTGCCTTCACGCTGTTCAATCCCTTCTTTTTTTTCTGAACACAAAAGGTGATTTGTCAAGTTTTTCCTGCTAGTTTCTGTTCATCAATGTAGCCTGACTTCAAGAAGCTTCATGACATTGATGCTTTTGAAGCTCCATTGTATGAACAAAAACCAGCAGAACAAACATCCTCAATGTCTTTTGGTCTTTGTCTAGATGTTCTCACTGGCTCTGGGCTCATTGAGGATGAAGAAATCACATCAACATCAGTCCAGATGAGGCAGTAAGGGCAGGTGGAGTGATGGAGGGTCTCATCCATGGCTCTACACCATTTCCAGGATCTGCTGTGGCTCTCTATCCTCAGTGCTCACACCAGTCTGAGGACATTTCAGATCCTACAAAAATGCACAAACATAATACAAAAGCAGTCATTTTAACAGCACAGTGTCATTTGATTTCTGTATTAGAAGTAACAAAATGATCTTACTTTATATTTTTGTTTTGGGTTTTCCAATTTTTTTGATTGTTTGTTTTGTTTTTGCGACCGTCACCTTTCCTTGAAGGTCCTGCTCCACCACATAGCTCTGCAGCATAACTATGTTTAAATTATAATAATTAAATTAAACTACAACTTAAGATTTAAATAGACTTTGTATTAATTTCTGTAGTATACTCACTCAAAGCCTTTGATGGCACCATTCCTTCATCAGCCTCTCTCCACTGGATAAACACACATGTGATCATCTGCCCCTGTAACATCCAGACAAGATTCAAGTTTCCTCTGAGATTTATGTGCTCAAATCTGCATATACATACAGTGGCATGAAAAAGTATGTGAACCCCTTGCAGAATCTGTGAAAAAGATAATTATTTTAATAAAATAAGAGGGATAATAAAAAAATGCATGTTATTTTTTGTTTAGTACTGTCCTGAGTAAGATATTTTACATAAAAGATGTTTGCATTTAGTTCACACAACAAAACAATAGCTGAATTTATTAAAATAACCCCATTCATATCATAAGTATGTGAACCATTGATTCTCAATACTGTGTGAGGTTACCTGATGATCTACGACTGTTTTTATGTTTTGTGATGGTTGTTCATGAGTCTCTTGTTTGTCCTGAGCAGTTAAACTGAGCTCTGTTCTTCAGAAAAATCCTCCAGGTCCTGCAGATTCATCAGTTTTCAAGCATTTTTGCATATTTTAACCCTTTCCAGCAGTGGCTGTATGATTTTGAGATTCATCTTTTCACACTGAGGACAATTGAGGGACTCAAACTCAACTATTAAAAAAGGTTCAAACATTCACTGATGCTCCAGAAGGAAACACGATGCATTAAGAGCTGAGGGGTGAAAACTTTTGAATTCAAATATCAAGGTAAATTGTACTTAATTTTTCTGCCGGGAAACATGCAAGTATCTTCTGTTGGTTGCGAAGGGCAGTACTAAATGAAAAACAATGATATTTAAACAAAATAGGAAAAATTGTGACATCTTCATCCTGTTCAAAAGTTTTCACACCCCGACTCTTAATGCATCGTCTTTCCTTCTGGAGCATCAGTGAATGTTTGAAACTTTTTTAATAGTTGTGTTTGAGTCCCTCAGTTGTCCTCAGTATGAAAACACAGATCTCAAAATCCTACAGTCACTGCTGGAAAGGGTTCAAATATGCAAAAATGCTTGAAAACTGATGAATCTGCAGGAGCTGGAGGATTTTTCTGAAGAACAGAGTTCAGTTTAACTGCTCAGGACAAACAAGAGACTCATGAACAACCATCACAAAACATAAAAACAGTCGTGGATCATCAAGTAACCACACACAGTATTGAGAATCAATGGTTCACATACTTATGAATGGGGTTATTTTAATAAATTCAGCTATTGTTTTGTCTTGTGAACTAAATGCAAACATCTTTTATGTAAAATATCTTACTCAGGACAGTACTACACAAAAAATAACATGCATTTTTTATTATCCCTCTTATTTTTTAAAATAATTATCATTTTCACAGATTCTGCAAGGGGTTCACATACTTTTTCATGCCACTGTATGTTGAGGTAGTTGATGATGTGTTAATTCACTTTTTATTTAATACAAATGTTCTTTATTTTATTAACAGTACTAACAGACAAATAAAATGGATAACTTATGTCTAGTTAATTGTACATTTGTTTATTTACATTTATTTACATTACTTCTGTCGAGGAACACTTCAGAATCTGGGCGAAGCAGTAGGCCATCCGGGAACTTCTCGACTACTCTTTCATGATTACTGATGTTTCTGACATACTTATTTGCTCAACTAATGCTTTTGTCCATATATATATATATATATACATATTTAACATATATATATATATATATATATATATATATATATATATATATATATGTATATATGTCCGAATCTCGCAAGAATTAGTACGTCACCCAGGTAATTTTCGCCTACTGTTTTTTGAGTACTAAGGCTTCGGACATACTTATTCGCTCGCCTACTGCTTTTCCCCTACTAAATAATAAAGAAGTGGGCAGTTTCGGACACAGCCATCCACTCAGTCTCACATAAAAGACACTCACGCTTCAGTGCAAAGTCTTGATTAGCCCCGGTTGTCATTTCTGAGCATTTACTACCTTTCTGCCTGCCTGTGTATTGACTTGGACTGTTTATCTGGATTCTGATGTTTAGCATTAGTGTTTTGGTTGCTGCCTACCCTGACTCTCTGCCCGATTCCTGGTTCCCTTTCGATACTTCCCTCGTACTGCGTATGGGAAAAGCTCCTTTTTCCTCGATGCTGAAGCCTTTTTCAATAGCGCAGTGTAACTGCACGGCCATTGGTTCAAACTGGAAAACTTTTTGAACCAATGACGGCGCGGCGTAGCTGCGAGATCCTATGGCAATGCAGCGCGCCAAAACGGGCGGGGCTTATGGCTATATAAGTGGACATTTCAGAAATTCCCTTCTGACTCGTCACAGAAGACTTCGCCACAAAGAGATCCAGCAGCGATCATGCAACTCTCGTCTGAACTATCTGCAGAAGCTAATTAACTAGCCGTTCACCAACACCAACTAATCTGTTTAACCCTCTGGGGTCTGAGAATTTTTGGGGCCCTGGAGAAGTTTTGACATGCCCTGACATTTGTGCTTTTTTCAGTTGTTCATAAACATATTAATGGAAAAGGTGTCATTACACTATAATCAGCATGAACTTGGCTACCATAATTTGTGAGCAACATGTATGTACATTAGGGGTGTCCTCGACTACGGATTTACATAGTCGAATCCGATTCGAATCAGATTGCCTATATTCGACTGATAGTCGAATCATATATGTTTGGGGGGGGGTTTGAACTTGAAAAACAGCAGTCCACTAGATCAGTGGTTCCCAAACCTGTCCTGGAGGACCCACAGCCCTGCACATTTTCCATGTCTCCCTATATCTGACACACCCATTTCAGGTCTTGCTGTCTCTACTAATGAGCACATGAGTTGAATCAGGTGTGATATATGAGGGAAACATACAAAATGTGCAGGGTTGGGGGTCCTCCAGGACAGGTTTGGGAACCACTGCACTAGATAGTGCGCACGGACTTTGAAAGGTTTGCTCGCTGAACTGTGCACGAGATGGAGCGGGACACGGAAAATGAAGGCCTGGCTATAGACAACTTTTATTTTATTTCACACACAGCACAGAGAAACATCTTTCTAATAAACCGACCAAACTGCCTGTCAAGTGATAGACGAAACTGACAATGATTTTATCTTTTTTAAACAAATGATAGGCAATGTGGATAAACATTCAACACAGATAGATATAAATTTCATATGTCGGTGTAACCCCCCTTACCCAGGTCCTACTCGCCCCGCTCTGTGCGGGCCTCGAACCTGGGTCTCCGGCGTGGGAGTCGGATGCTCTAACGAGGAGGCTAAAGGCTGCAACCTCTAGCGTCAGTCGCTAGAGCATCTCTTGAGATCAGAGGAGTGAGGTTTACTCGCACAGCAACTACTAGCTGGCCTCCGTTACACTCACCCCCCTAAACCTCACTCCCATCCGGGTCACGGCACCAATGTAACCCCCCTTACCCAGGTCCTACTCGCCCCGCTCTGTGCGGGCCTCGAACCTGGGTCTCCGGCGTGGGAGTCGGATGCTCTAACGAGGAGGCTAAAGGCTGCAACCTCTAGCGTCAGTCGCTAGAGCATCTCTTGAGATCAGAGGAGTGAGGTTTACTCGCACAGCAACTACTAGCTGGCCTCCGTTACATCGGCAAATCAAATTACATCGGCTAAATGTCTGTGCGAGCAAGCTTTAACTAATCTAAAGCGCAACATTGATGCACCAAAAAACAAAAAAACTAAATAATTTAATAAAAAATATATAATTTTTTTTTTTTATCAAACATTAATTTACAGAATTGAATTAGAACAGAATATACCGTTCTAATAAATGAAAATAGTCTAATTAAAAAATGATCAAGTCAAAGTGCAAAATGCCTGAAGTGCAGCATATATTCAAAACACAAGACACAAATAGTTAAATTAAATAACCCAGAGTGATCAATAAATAAATTAAAATTAAAGAAATTATTAAAATAACAAAAGTATAGCCAGAATTGTCAACTTTGTCTTTTTAACTGCAGAGGCAATAAACGCTAAACTGGAGTGGCAGTCTGTTTAGCTAAACATTCACAACATCCAAAAATCATATTACATCCGGCTGAAATAGTTTGAAATCACTTGTAGCTACCCTACCTGATTGAGAGAGAAAAATCCAGTCTTTCATGCGATCTGCCTGTGTCCCTTTGAGTCTTTTCAAATAGCGCGCTATAGTCAACTCGTTGGCCGGCAGAAGCGCGCTGCAGTGTTTGTCGTTGTTGAGTTCTAGGACATGAGCCGTTGGCACAACTTGCCAAAACATACGTTTTTTTGGATCATCTTTTACCATTTCAAAGTGCATCCAATTGTACACTTTATCCAGGACATTGTTAAAGATTTAATTCCTGCCGCAAAGATGCTCCTCTATCGGTCACAAATCATGGAAGTGAAACTTAAATCTGGCACAGGGGTGGTTGGATTTATTCACGCACATTAAAAATATTTATTAAAAGCTTCTTTCTTTTCACATTTTTATTTATAGTATTAACATAATAGGCTGTATGTTGACCTATTGGGAAAGAACCGGTACATCTATATAAAATCAAATATTGAGCGCCCCCATATCTCGTCTCATAACACCTCTGCGACGATTCGACTGTGAGATTGGTAGTCGAATCAGGCTCTTCCTATCGAAGATTTGAATCGTCCACTATTCAGGGTCACCCCTAATGTACATGTTTGTATTTTTGAAGGAATAACGTTTATGCATGTGTAACAGGTATACAAAGTATACTAGTAAATATTGTTATAATTCACACAAAATTGTTCTTTTATATGTTTTATGATACCTGATCTAAAGGTGCGCTTCTCCTTTAAGTGATGCGAGGTCACAGTATGACCTAATTTCCCGTCCTGTCTCCTCCTCTTCTCTTTTGAACTGTGATTCAATGGAAGAGGTAGGTTTCTTTTGTCATCCTGTTAATTTTATTTAATCCATATGTTAATTATATCTTTTATATCTGTATTTCCACCCAAACTTATGTGTAAAGTACTATTTTATCTATCCTTGGGATTATTTTTGTCATTTTACATTCTTTGAGGAATATTTCTGTCTTTTATGTGAAACAAGCACATGGTTAATGGAGGCGCACCATATTTGTTTTATAGAGTGTTATAAGGGCCACTCGATCTGAGGCTGCTTATGTCTCTATTGATACAGGTATGTTTTTCTGTATATATTTTCCTTATGTTCATGTTTTGCCCTTTTGAACTGTGATTCAATGGAAGAGAGTGTTATAAGGGCCACTCGATCTGAGGCTGCTTATGTCTCTATTGATACAGTAAAAAGATCCAGTGAATCAGCTGCTTGCTGTCCCGTGTCTGTCTCTTCATTCAACACAACGTAACACAACGCAGACCAAGTTTTAATACCCGGTGTCGCTGGCCGCACATCACGCTGGGCATAAGCGAGCCGCACGGGTTACACGTGGTGCCGTGAACCTTGGGTTTCGCATGATCGGCTGTTCACTGATCGCCGGAGTTGCTGCTTCAACAGACAACGGGTGTGCTGTTCCGAATCGCTGGAGGAGTGTTTCGCTGACCGCGGAAGCCGCAGCTCGTTTCATCTCGTCACCTGTGCTCGACCAGTTCACTCTATCTGCTGCTCACATCAAGTAGGACGGCTTTAATTGAACGATTGCTTTTTGTGAGGTATGGTTGAGAACTGTTTTGTTTCTATCGACTACTATTCGCTGCATATACACTTTGATGTGTGTTGAACTGTTCCGTGAAACTGAACACTCATTATAAAGGAGTTTGATCGTCACGTGGAACTTTTTTTTTTTTTCTCATTCTCCGTGCAACTGTATGCTGAACTGTTCTTCGCGCTGATGCACGCTCATAATAGCGGAGGTTTTTGTGATCGTCACATACGTAAGTTTTTTTTTCTCTCTCCGTGAGACGTCACACTGAACTGCTTTGAAAGAGCTTTATTACATGTGTTTCTGCAAAGTGTATATATTTTTTTCAGCATACTATGTTGTGTCTTTAATGCTTTTAATTCCATTTTCTGCATATCTCTTGGCGTTTACTATTCAAGTTGAGTCATGTTTGAGGACACTGTTAGTCAAGATAACTTTAGCTCTGTGCAACAACCTAACGCCATGTTTCCATTAGGCAGGGGTAGTGGGGCTGTGTTTAGTCGTCCGGACAAAACGTCTGAAACTCCACCTCAATGTTTTGGGAGAGGAAGGGCATTCTTTAATGCAGAAATTGACCATGTACATGCATCTGATTCAGCTATTGGTGCCTCAGTGGGCCCTACTGCCTGTTCCACACCGTTTGCACGTTCAAATGATGATAATGTTTTTACTTCAGAGTCCTTAGGCGGCTTTATTTTTGATTTAGCTCAGAAAATTGGCGAACGCATTTCAACCAGTCTCAACTTAACACAACAACCCAGCCAAATGCAATTTAAGTCAAATGTGCAGCATTCAGATGACTGTGATAAGTCAAAGTTAAAAGTGATTGTCCAACATGATGTGACACCTCCACCATTCTTTAGAGGTGATCGAAGTGATTCATTTACTGTGCACGAATGGGAGGACATGATGTACAGTTATTTGAACAGTAAGAAATGCATTGATGAAACTGCTTCTGATCTCATTCTGAGCAGATTGCCCGGAAAAGCAAGGGACGTGGTCAAAGTGTCCTTACGTAGCTTCCCAGGGCAGACCACTGCAGTGCTCCCCGCTACAGTGTTCGATATACTGAAACGTAATTTCAGTGAGTTAACTTACTCAAACATGCCTATGGCTGACTTCTACAACACTCTTCCTAAGGTGGACGAGAGTCCAATGGACTACTGGATTCGGCTGAATAAGGCGATCGATGTGGCTGATGAGTGTTTACGTAGACACAACAAGTGTGTTGAGGATCCTGCAGCTGAAGCTGTTATGATGTTTGTCTCTCACTGTCCAGATCCTGGCCTTGCTTTGTCTTTTCAGTTCAAGCCTGCCGAACAGTGGAGTACTGCTGAGGTTCAAGAACGACTGGATTGTCACCGCAGGAACCTGAAAAGAACTTCTGCTAGAACCCAACGTTACTCACCTGTGTTCGCCTGCCATCGGGACACTGTGACTGTCCGTGACGATCCTGTATTGAGTTCTCCCAAACAGCCTGAACCCTCCTCAGGTCAGTCATCATGTTCAAATGGTCAGCTCAACCCTAACGCTGTTCCTTTTACACCTAACAATAGTATGCAACAGTTAGTCGGCATGATGGATAAAGTTCTGTCTCTCACTGTCCTCGTCCAATCCTGGATGTCACGTCAGAACATCAGACCCCAAGCCTAGTGTGAGCCCAGCATGTAAAGTATGTCGATCTAAAGAGCACACTACACATTCTCATTGCATGCGGCAGAGGCTTTGCCGTAACTGCTTCAAGCCTGGACACTTTAAGAGTGATTGTCCAAAGAAGACAAGCTTTGAGCCTCATTCTTCTGCCACTCAGTTAAACTAGATAGCTCATGTGTGGAAGGGGCAGCATGGGCAGTGATGTACTTCCCCTAAAAGATGAGTTGGACCCACATGAGATTTTTGTAAATAGTTGCAAGTTGCAGCCACCTGACAAAACAGTGCTGTATGTGGGATCTCAGAGAATCGATGGAGCTAGTGAACTGTTTTATGCTCCTGTGACTGTCAGTGGCCAGTCTGTACTGAATGGTTTGCTAGATTCTGGCAGTATGGCTTGCACCCTGAGTACGGAGAGTGAATCCAAGTTGCGTGCCGAAGGAGTTCTTTCGCAACCTTCAGTAGTTCCTGGTAACGTGGTCCTAGTGGGCTGTGGTGGTCTTACTATTCAGCCTAAGTGCACATATGACCTGGAAATCGAAGTCTATGGATTCAAGTTCATCGTACCTACTTTAGTAGTGCCTGGAGAGAAAGATGAGTTCATCATCGGCAGTAACGTTATCAAATGTGTGCTTAAGAAGATGAAAGCCGAAAAGAAGTACTGGGAAGTAATTTCATGTGAAAACAGCAATCCTGAGTCTGAAGAGTTCCTTGAGCTTTTGAGCTGTATTTCTCGTTGGTCTGGTCCTCGCCAACCTGTTAAGCTTGGCACGGTGAAGCTCTGTCAAGCAGTTACCTTACTTCCCAGAAGTGAACACCTGGTCTGGGGAAAACTTCCTGCTAATGTTAATGTTTCCCCAGGAAGCACAGTCATCGTTGAACCCACTTCTTCACGTTCAGCACCCCGTCATGTTCTTGTGGGACGCGTAGTGAGCCCTATGTGGGGTGATCGATGGGTGCCGATGAAGATTTTGAACCCCACACAATCTCCAATAACTCTTCGTCGCAATGCTAAGCTGGCTGATGTGTCTCCTTGTTTGGCAGTGGAGGATGTTACTGTCACGCAAAGCCTGTGCAGATCTCATGATGTTCCTGATATGGCTTTCCCCAAGCCTGTGCCATCTGTCGATCCTGTTAGGTTATTGCACGAGTACGGCTTGGAAGACATTAATATCGATGAGTGTGAAGTCTCCGACTTATGGAAGGAGAAGTTGGCAAGTGTTATTGTGTCTTATCGTGATGTTTTCTCCATTGACCGACTTGATTGTGGAGAGGCGAAAGACTTCGTACACAGGATACATTTATGTGATGAACGTCCTTTCCGTCTGCCCTACCGCCGAATCCCTCCTGCCCACTACCATAAGTTGCGAAAAGTTCTTTCTGAAATGGAAGAAAAGGGCATTATCAGCAAATCAGTTAGTGAGTACGCATCTCCCTTGGTAATGGTTTGGAAGAAGGATGGATCGTTAAGAGTCTGCACTGATTTTCGCTGGCTTAATGCAAAGACTATAAAAGATGCTCATCCTTTGCCCCATCAGGCGGATTGCCTGGCCGCTCTTGGTGGCAATCTTCTATTCAGCTCTGTGGATTTGACATCTGGATTTTATAACGTCCCACTCCATGTATCTGATCGGCATTACACAGCATTCACAACGCCCATGGGCTTATATGAATATAACCGTCTCCCCCAGGGCCTGTGTAACAGTCCAGCATCCTTTATGCGCATGATGCTCAGCGTATTTGGAGATCTTAACTTTTCCAGCCTCCTTTGCTATCTCGATGATTTGCTGGTTTTCGCCTGTTTTGAAGAAGAGGCATTGAAACGCTTAGAAGTGGTGTTTGCACGGTTGAGAGCAAGTAATTTGAAGTTGGCTCCAAAAAAGTGTAACTTCCTCAGGCGTTCCATCAAGTTTTTGGGCCATGTGATCAGTGGTTCAGGAGTTTCAGTGGATGAAGATAAGGTTGCAGTCATTGCTGCCTTTCAGAAGAAAGACCTAATGAAAGAGGATGGCAGCACACCTTCGCCAAAGAGAATTAGATCATTTCTGGGCATGGTTCTTTACTACCAGAGCTTCATCCCTGGCTGCTCACAAATCGCAAAGCCATTGTTCAAGTTGACTGCTGGTCAAAAGTGTTTGGTGAAAGGCAGAAGTCGTCGTAATAGTAATGGCACTTTCCGGGAGTTGACTCCTCATGACTGGACTCCTGACTGTGATGTCGCCTTCGAGGAGTTAAAGAGAGCCCTTGTCGAGAGCGTGGTGTTGGCCCACCCTGACTTTGAGCGTCCCTTCTTCCTCTGCACTGACGCATCGTTGAATGGCCTTGGCGCAGTGCTCTCTCAAGTTACTGTTGGCGAGGATAAAGCACGTCCTATAGCGTTCGCCAGCAAGTCTTTGAACCACAGCCAAGCCAATTACTCTGCTCACAGGCTGGAGTTCTTGGCCTTGAAATGGTCCGTATGTGACAAGTTCAGCCATTGGCTTAAAGGCTATGAGTTCACTGTATGGACCGATAATAATCCGCTCACGTACATCATGACAAAACCTAAACTGGATGCGTGTGAGCAGCGCTGGGTTTCAAAACTTGCCCCGTACAACTTTAAGATCAAATACATCCCTGGAAGGTTAAATGTTGTGGCGGATGCGCTCAGTCGTGACCCGTTTGTCAAGCCGGTGAGTCAGCGAATTCTGACCGAGCCTTACTCCGAGCTGCTGAAGCATGTACACAGTGTGGAAGATGATTCTGTACAGAGAGCATTCCATCTCACGTGCCAGCCGCAAACACTTGGCACTGAACGCGATCAAAACTCTGAAATGGATGTTTCCATGACTGCTGAGGATGTGTCGTCCATCTTGTCATCTTGTGGTGATTGGGATTTAGGAGCAGTATCCAGAGCAAAATCCCTAGCTGATCACATGAGCTCTTTAATTTCTGCCTGTCAAGATGTCTCCCATGCTTTTTCATTGTCTGAACTGCAGTCTCAGCAACACAAAGACGCAGGTATTTCACGGGTGTCCTTCTATGTCAGCAGGAAGCGCAGACCATCCAGGCGCGAGCGTGTGAATGAGGATTTGCGTGTATTAAGGATTTTAAAGCAGTGGGACAAACTCTTTTTGCTCAATGGCATTCTGTACAGAGCCATCAAAGATCCACTCACAAAGCATAAGAGAATTCAGTTCGTCCTTCCTGAATCCCTGAAACGGCAAGCTCTCTCTGGTGTTCATGATTTGGCCGGTCACCAGGGCCAGCCACATACACTGTCTTTAGCCCGCCAGAGGTTTTATTGGCCTGGGATGGAAAGTGATGTTCGTGATTACGTCAAGACTTGTACCCGTTGTGTCCTGAGTAAAACTCCAGAGCCAGCTGCAAGAGCACCCTTGGAGAGCATCAAGACTACTGCCCCAGTAGAAACTCTGGGATGGCTTCTTCTGTGTTTATGGCTTCCCTCAGCGTCAATCTGTGATTACAATGACTATGTTCAATCTCTCGTCAGTGATCTACAGTCTGCTATGGTGCTGGCTCAAAAGAATTCTACTGCAGAACAGAAACACCAGTCTGATCAATACAACAAGAGAGTCAAGGGATTGCCTCTGTCAATTGGTGATCAAGTTCTCATCGCAAACAAAGGCTGTCGAGGTAAACGGAAGCTTGCAGATAAATGGGAACCCACCATGTACTCCGTTGTCGCTTCCAAACCTTCCCTGCACATTTATAAGATCCGTGACAGATCTGGTCATGAGAAAGTGGTACATCGGAATCTCTTGTTGCCAGTTAACTTTCTTCCTTTACCTACAACAGAGTTTGAGTTTTCTGTTGGTGAATGTACTGGTGATGGTCCTTGCTCCTCACCTTCTCGATCTGTATGTGATGTAACTGAGCCAACAATACCTGTCACTAATGCTTTGTCACATGCAGAGTCTCTATCTGTCATTTCTCACATGGCTGTGTATGATGATGATTGTACAGCTTCTTGGGTCTCATCTCATTCTTTTCAAGATGTTTCTGAAGCACAAGCTGATTTATCTATTGTTGACCCTGACACTGTAGCTAGTGCTTTTTCACCTACTGTCCCCGTTTCTACAGATTTGTATGATCCTGTGGTTGACAATAACCCTGACAATCGTTACATTACCAGGCTTGGTAGAGTAATTAAGCCTGTTCGTAGGCTGATTGAGTCAGTGGTTCAACTCGAGACCTTACTTAGTGTGGAGTCCATATCTTCTGTTATTCATGTTTAAATCTGTGTATAGCATTGCTCTTTGATACTACTGAGTGTAAAGTATTGTATTTTCTCATGTGTATACTGTTTAAGCAAATGGTCTGTTTTTCAAAGTGTAAAAGGCACTTTGGTATGCCTACAACATGTGTAGTGGTTTGGCCAACTTCTTTCATGTTTGTATCTCTTAGTTGGGTAACTTTTCATGTTGATAGTCTTCACTGTTTTTTTCTGGAGTGTAGACCAAGTCATTCTCACGACCTGTGCTCTTGTTTTTGTTATACTCTGTGGAATTTTGTGTAAATTCTGGGGGGTGAGTGTAACAGGTATACAAAGTATACTAGTAAATATTGTTATAATTCACACAAAATTGTTCTTTTATATGTTTTATGATACCTGATCTAAAGGTGCGCTTCTCCTTTAAGTGATGTGAGGTCACAGTATGACCTAATTTCCTGTCCTGTCTCCTCCTCTTCCCTTTTGAACTGTGATTCAATGGAAGAGGTAGGTTTCTTTTGTCATCCTGTTAATTTTATTTAATCCTTATGTTAATTATATCTTTTATATCTGTATTTCCACCCAAACTCATGTGTAAAGTACTATTTTATCTATCCTTGGGATTATTTTTGTCATTTTACATTCTTTGAGGAATATTTCTGTCTTTTATGTGAAACAAGCACATGGTAATGGAGGCGCACCATATTTGTTTTATAGAGTGTTATAAGGGCCACTCGATCTGAGGCTGCTTATGTCTCTATTGATACAGGTATGTTTTTCTGTATATATTTTCCTTATGTTCATGTTTTGCCCTTTTGAACTGTGATTCAATGGAAGAGAGTGTTATAAGGGCCACTCGATCTGAGGCTGCTTATGTCTCTATTGATACAGTAAAAAGATCCAGTGAATCGGCTGCTTGCTGTCCCGTGTCTGTCTCTTCATTCAACACAACGTAACACAACGCAGACCAAGTTTTAATACCCGGTGTTGCTGGCCGCACATCACGCTGGGCATAAGCGAGCCGCACGGGTTACACATGGTTATTGAAAAAACAAAAAACTTTAGTCACTGAAATAAGGCCACAAAACTAATATTATATATGTGTTCACAAGGCTTCTGGGTATTGGAGGTTGTAGACTAGAGTTTTTGCTTCAAAATGATGTAAAATACTCGTTCATATAAAACAGTATATTGATATAAATTTTGTAAGACACATTTGCCAAGAAACACAGTATGCATGGAGGCGTGAATTTTCATGAATAATGCTGTGATTCACACCTAAGAAGACAAAGATCTGCATAATGACCTACATAATGACTCGCATAATGAGTCCTTTCAGTCAGGTAGGCTATGTGAAAAAACCCTCTGATAACAGGATCGTTTCAGCTGTATTAACGTAAATATAATGTCCACTCCAATAGGCCTATTATAATTTAAATTACAGTACCAGTCAAAAGATTGGACACATTACTATTATAATGTTTTTAAAAGAAGTCTTATGTCTCTAACCAAATAATGGTTTTCTATTTTAATATACTTTGTTAATGTGCAGTTGACAAACTAAATAATTAAAAAGATCTAAGACTCAAGCTTCACATTTTGATCTCTGTTTTACTCTTATAGTGACCGTAATTTGTTAATAGCCTATGCATCAGAAGTTAAAAATATGAAAAAGTGAGTCGTTACCTTTGACAAAACAACATCCATCAGGGATTTAAGCTTAAAAGCATGCACATTTGGAGAAGTATTGATGGATTCTCATATGTTTATGTCAATTTTCTATACAGAGGAGTAATATTTATTCAATATTTACTGTCATTACTATGAGCACTGGATACTGTTTTCAATTCATACTTGCAGCCGGAGGGCACTCTGTCCACATTTAGTCCACAAATGACTCAGTGAAGAACAGGCATACGTTGGCTGTGTCCCAAATCACCCCCTATACCCTCATTCACTATTTCCTATATTAGTCCACTAACATAGTCCACTTGAAGAAGTGAATGAAAACGAGTTAGTGAATTCGGACACTCGGTGCACCGGGAGGGCTGGCTGTTTAATAATCATTTAAACATTTGCAAACTAGCAGCTCCATTACTAGTAATGAAAAAAATTATCTTGAGCTCTGTCATGAAAACCAGCATGTATAAACCTTAATTAAACAATTTAATAAAACTTTAAACAAATTTATACCTGCATGATACACTGTAGGGAAGTGGATGGATGATTCAACTGCGTTCACCTTCATTTCCCCTTATACCCTTAAATAGGGCACTATTTGAGGGAACAGCCATTTGTAGTGGTGTACGAAACCATAGTGAACGTTGTCGAGTTCTCATTCAATCCCACAATGCACCGCAGTAACGAGTGTATAACCGGTGCGCGCTCAACGGCTGGAGAATACCCACAATGCACCGTGGTTTCACACCGAGTCGGCAGAGCGTATTTTTTCCGGTGCCCATATTAACAGTGACATGTTAACAGTTAACAGTTAACGTGCACACGGCAGATGATGTAAGTAAAACACACAGCTTACCTCATTTGTGTGCAGCAATGGATAACACAAGGCTTTCATTCGTTTATTTTAATTTTTTTACGTTTATATGTGAGTGTTGTAGGCTACACATCCCCATGTTAACAAACTTTCAAGGCTACTATATTCGTTGTTCTCAGAAATCTTCATTTTGTTGTTCTCTCACTTGTACTATAATTCAAAGAACAATAGATAATATAATTTCACGAAAGCACGACATAGTGAAGCAGCAAATCTTGTAATTGCTAATACTAATTTGCGGGAAATACTCGTTCGTGCAGGTGCATTACATAAAGCAATCACAACCATACTGTCAGAATTTTTATTATTTTATTTTATTTTATTTTATTTTATTTTATTTATTTAATCAACAAGCAAAGCACAAAGACAAAACAGCATCACATCTGGCGCACTCTGTCTGAATTCACTCATTCACTCCTTCAAGTGGACTAATGTAGGAATAGTGAATAGGGTATGGGGCAATTCTAACAGTCAGAATTGCGAGAAAAAGTTGGAAATTAACTATTTTATCTATGCTATAACTATAACTGACAGACACTTGGTATTCTGTGTGTTTAAATGTTTCTTCCCTTTTTTAAAGTTAGCTTAATTTAGCTTGGTTACACATTCTACATATTTAAGTCATGCTTAGAGTGAGAAGTTATCATTTTAAAAACTGAATAATGAAGGAAACAAATTAAACTTGTCTTGTGCATACTTTATGTAGAATTTGTGCTAAGTCAATCTTTGCATTTTATAGTGCTTTATTTAAGACAGTCTGTACTGTTAGAGAGATTTTACTTTAAATATGTTATCCAAGTATACTCAACAGACAGCAGGCCACATGACTGTGATTCACAGTTCTATCACTTATTTTAATAATCTTTCCACTGGGATTATTTAAATGTCTCTAGGCCCCAAATCGATTAATCAGATGCCAATTTAGCACACTGCCCTAATTTACTAATAAATTCCCCACTGCCCAGGTCTGTATCTCTAAGGCACATGAATTAATAATTATTTATCTTTTGTGACAGTTAACAAAGCAGGAGTTACATTTTTTTTTTTTTTTTTTGTTCATGGCTTCCCCTGCTTGCATCAGATAAAGCATGCTTTCAGTGGCTATCAGCATAACAGGCCTCTGCTTCTTTCCTCTTTTTGCTTCTTGCTTCTCTTTGTTGGTCATTATTAAGATGTAAACAGTGTCTCACAGAACCTTTACTGTATAATTGCTAGGTGACATTCAATAAAATGAATGGTAAACATCATATTAGCAACTGTTTTGTTGACAGACAGTAACATGCAAATAGTTGCCATAAAAATTTGCCCAGAGGCTTAAAGACTTCAGACTTGACTCAGACTCCAGATAAAAGACTGTGAACATCTCTGCCACCCTGCAATGAATGGCCTGGCTGAATGTTTTATTCAGTCCCTGAAACAGTCTCTGAAAGCCATGGGAGGAGAGAGAGTACCACTGCAAGAAAAGATTGCAAACTTTCTCTTGGCCTATAGAAACTCAGCTCACTCAACCACATGTCAATCTCCAGCTACACTCTTTATGGGAAGAAGTCTTTGTTCAGGTCTAGACTTACTTAAACGCCCTTAGACTTACGTGCAAAGCAAGTGTAACTGGTGTGAAGAATTTATTGATTGGCTGTATGGTCGGTGGAGACCGCTGCGCCCTGAAGCACACTGGGTGGCAGGGTTAGCAGAACGGCCCCCTGAGGGCACCAAAGAGGGATGGGTACCAAGTATTTTAATACCCAACCCTCTCTGGAGGGGGCTGCCCTCCGATGTCCCGCGCCACTGGCATCAGGACCCCTTCGAAGCCTTCTTGGTGATAATTACAGTCCGCAGATCTGTGTTACCCCACAAAGACTTAAGTTGTGTCGCCTGTCCCTATCCCCAAGCTTTCTGCGGGGGACCAAGGGTGGCGACACTTTCTTTGGATGAATGGTCAGACCAGTGCCCTGAAACGGCGAACCGGCAGGGAACATCTGAACTGACCGCTCTACAATCCTCCTCTTTCTTGGAGGAACACTGGAAACCACTGCGCCCTGAAGCACACGAGGTGGCAGGGTTGGCAGAATGGTCTCCTTTATTTTCTTTTAAATTCCTCAGAATTTAATGTATTCAATATTTCATTTAATCCTCAAATTAAATGCAGCCAGTTCTTATATAAATATATATTTTTTGAACAGACTGAATATATTTAGAATACAAAAAAGAATTATAGCTCGTAATAATTCGCAAGGTATTTTAGGGAAAGAGAGAAAGGGAACTCCCGTCTACTCAGATACTCAGATCCCTTAATATATAAATATATACACACACACACACACATATATATATACACACATACACATACACACATGCATAATTACGGACACGTGATAGGCGCAGCCTCGGCAAACGCAAGACCCGAGCCGTATATTCATTCTTGCAGACTTAATCTATGCGCTGCCTCGGCAACGCGAGATCCGAACCATATATTCTTTAATGAAAACTCAATCCACGCGCTGCCTCGGCAAGCACGAGATCCGAGCTTTGCGTTATGCTGCGTTCACACCGAACGCGTCTGGGGTGTCAAATTCGCGCCAGACGCGTCTAGTTGGACGCTTGAACATTTTGAAGTCAGACGCGCATAAAATTCGCTCAATTCGCGCGTCTAAACAAAGTGTGTTCAGACACGAATTCGCGTCATGGGAGGGGCTTTCATCTCTTTCTGCACAGATCCTCTGAATAAACACATAATCTCGTCAGTTGGAAACCAGTAGCGGCAATTTAACTCGGTTATGCCGACCTACTTTTGCTAGCTAGAAGGTGGGCAACGGCTAAAATCATGCAAAAAGTTTTTCAACTAACCAGATTGTCCGATTTCTTCGCTTATTCTCTTACAGGCAAGGTCCTTTTTATTCCTGTCTCGATAAAAATATAATGACACATCATAGAGCTTAGGGTGGCCACACACAGCGACATCTTTGTTCTCCACCACTGATCACATCATAAACACGTTACTACCAAAGCGGAGTCCCTGATTGGTTAACGCGCCGCAAATTTACGCCAAAGTTCAGATTTTTCAACTCGGGCGTTTGGGCGTCAGACGCTCAATTCGCGCGTCAACGGCCGATTCGCGCCGCGCTAGACGCTTGATTCGCGCCGCAGGACACCTAGACGCGCGTTTACATTGACTTAACATGTAAATCAGATGCCTCAGACGCCCCAGACGCGTTCGGTGTGAACGCAACATTAGACTTTTATTCCCTCGAGAATAAAGCCAACAGGAGTGGAACTACAAAACTCCCGCTAGTGCATACTTTTCTTCGGGACATTTTTATGAATGAACACTGTCACTGTCAGTTGTGAGCTGACGTGCATGCTCCACTCCCAGCAAACGACACATAAATCGTGTGTATCCCAACTCGCTTTGTAGTGTAGCACAGGGGAAAAAAAGCCCACCGGCCGCTTTGTACTCAAGCCCGCCAGCCGTTTCACACTCAAGGTCACCGCGCCAGTGTCTCGCCCCGAGATGGCCGCCACGTCAGTGTCTCACCCCGAGATGGCCGCCACGCCAGCATCATGCCACGCTAAAATCTCGTCATGCCACGCCAGAGCCTCGTCAGGCCACACCAGAGCTTCGTCATGCCACGCCAGAGCCTCGCCATGCCATGCCAGAGCCTCGTCATGCCACGGCAGAGCCTCGTCATGCCGCGGCAGAGCCTCGTCATGCCGCGCCAGAGCCTCATCATGCCACGCCAGAGCCTCGCCATGGCACGGCTGCCATGCCATGCCACGGCTGCCACGGCACAGCCTTGACATGCCACGGCTGCCACGCCAGAGCCTCGTCATGCCACGGCTGCCACGCCAGAGCCTCGTCATGCCACGGCTGCCACGGGGGAGGGAGAATTTTTTATACGGCTGCGGAGCTTGGTACACCTCTAAACCATGGCCCAGGTCCTCCAGTGCACCGGGACCCCACGCTCCAACGCTCAGGTCCTCCCATGCTTCATGGCTCAGGTCCTCCCACGCTCCACGGCCCAGGTCCTCCCACGCTCCATGGCCCAGGTCCTCCCACGCTTCAGTTTTTTGTTTCATGTTAGGCGTCAGGAGCCGCCCTTAGAGGGGGGGATTCTGTCATGTCTTGTTTCTGTGTTGTTTCATGTTCACGGTTTATGGTTTATTTTTATTGTTATGCTATGTTTGTTTTCCTTGTTTTTGCCATGAGTTGTGTCATGTGATTTCCCATTGCCCTCATGTGTTCATGTCTTGTGCTTCCCCTGTCTTATGTGTCATGTTCTCATTGGTTGTCATTGTCATGTGATTTCAGTTCTGTCCTGTCATTGGTCCTTTGTCTTCATTGTTCACAGGTGTTCTGCATTTGTCATTAGTCTCTTTGTATAAATAGCCCTCATGTTCCATTGTTACCTTGTCTAGCTTTGTTTTATGTAACCCGCTAATGGTGAGTGTCAGGATCTGTTTTCAAGTCAAGCTATGTCAAGTCAAGTCACGTCTCTGTTTCTATTCATGTTATGGATTATTAATATTAAACTGCACTTGGGTTCTACCTACGCTCACCTCCAGTGGACTCCCTTATGTTACAGTACCTTGGTGTAAACATCTCAGAGGACCTGATTTGGACAACCCACATTCAAACTCAGGTTAAGAAAGCTAGGCAAAGACTGTACCATCTGTGACAGCTGAGAAAATTCAGAGTCTCACCAGAAATCCTGAAAACTTTCTATTCAGGGGCCATAGAAAGTGTATTGACTCAGTGTATCTCAGTGTGGTATGGGAACAGCTCCAGTCAAGACTGCAAAGCTCTGCAGAGAGTTGTGCGCTTAGCTGAGCGCATCTCAGGGTCTGCTCTCCCCTCTCTGCAGGACATCTACCTCAAACGTTGCAAAAGCAGAGCTGTTAAAATTATTAAGGACAAAAATCACCCTGGTAACTTTCTTTTCGTTTTGCTGCCATCTGGTAAGCACTTCCGTAGCCTGATGGCAAAAAACTGAGAGACTTAGGAGGAGCTTCTTCCCCCAGGCCATCAGGCTCCTAAATTCAAATTCAAACTCAGTCTCTTAACTTATATATAACTTCACTTAATTATCAGTAATATACTGACATTGACACTTGCATATAGCAATTGTTTTAAATTATATATTTTTTTATTTATTGACTTTTTACTTATATTGCTATGTAAATATGTACAACCTGTTTGTCCATTCTGTTTTTGTACATTCCTGCTCATCATAATATTTATTAAGTCTATAGTATACTGTCCTGCACATTTTATTTTATAAGCTTTTTTTTTATTCTTATTTTTTATGATACTTTTTCCGTATCTTATTATTTTGTATAATTTTGTTGTGTTTGTATTCTTTAATATTTGCATTGTCCATGGAGCAGACCTGATTTACATTTCACTGCTGGTCATATGCTCTCCATATAACCATGTATGTGACAAATAAAAGTCTTGAATCTTGAATCTTGAAGTCGGAAGAACACAGACTGCAAGTAAGCATGTACAAACAAGTGCTCGCACAACCACGGTTTGTTTAATTTTCCTGGTTGCGTCTGTTGCTGGAGCGGCTGAGAAGAGTGCGCTGTCATTATACAGTACGAGAGCGACCTCTAGAGGCGAAATAAAAACTATCACTGATGCCTCGGAGAGTTTGTTTTGACACGTGATGTGAGGCTGCGCGCTGCATAGAGCTGGACACTTAAAAAATGGACTGTAGGATTTTGAGATCTGTGTTTTCATACTGAGGACAACTGAGGGACTCAAACACAACTATTAAAAAAGCTTCAAACATTCACTGATGCTCCAGAAGGAAACACGAGAGTCGGGGTGTGAAAACTTTTGAACAGGATATTGTTTAAATATCATTGTTTTTCATTTAGTACTGCCCTTCTGAACCAACAGAAGATACTTACATGTTTCCCGGAAGAAAAATTAAGTACAATTTACCTTGATATTTGAATTCAAAAGTTTTCACCCCTCGGCTCTTAATGCATCGTGTTTCCTTCTGGAGCATCAGTGAATGTTTGAACCTTTTTTAATAGTTGAGTTTGAGTCCCTCAATTGTCCTCAGTGTGAAAAGATGAATCTCAAAATCATACAGCCACTGCTGGAAAGGGTTCAAATATGCAAAAATGCTTGAAAACTGATGAATCTGCAGGACCTGGAGGATTTTTCTGAAGAACAGAGCTCAGTTTAACTGCTCAGGACAAACAAGAGACTCATGAACAACCATCACAAAACATAAAAACAGTCGTAGATCATCAGGTAACCACACACAGTATTGAGAATCAATGGTTCACATACTTATGAATGGGGTTAGTTTAATAAATTCAGCTATTGTTTTGTCTTGTGAACTAAATGCAAAAATTTTTTATGTAAAATATCTTACTCAGGACAGTACTAAACAAAAAATAACATGCATTTTTTATTATCCCTCTTATTTTATTAAAATAATTCTCATTTTCACAGATTCTGCAAGGGGTTCACATACTTTTTCATGCCACTGTACAGACCACTTCTTAATAAACATTCTGGAGGCTGAATACTAAATAGGGTCCCTAAAGAGAGACGTGCATCCAGCCCCAACAGGAGCTGATCGATCAAGGGAGTTCTTCCTAAAAGAACATTTTAATTACCAACTCAGGAGCGAGGTCCTCAGCCTTAAATACTGACCTCCCAGGGAGGTCTCACGACCTTCAACCTTCCGATCAGATCTCGGGAATGGAGTACTCTAAAGAATGACTCTCAATTTTGAGGGAAGTACCCACTGGAAACAACCGAGACGAGTATTGACCAAGCTCAATGCAAGTACCAGGGAGGCTCCTAAAGAGCCTACACTCTGATATAACTCTAGGGAGTCAGAATACTATCTTAGCTGGAAGTGCTAAGGACCTACTCGACCCAGAGGATCTCCTTCAAGGTGGCCTGCTTGAGGGCCAACTACTTGGAAAAGATCTAGAACTCCAGGGCTAGTATCAGGGAGGCTCCGTTGGAGCCTGAGATACCTGGTAACATCTGCTCAATTCTAGGGAACTAGGACACTCAGGAACCTAGCTCAACCCTGAGGATCGCTTTCAAGGTGACCCAAGGAGGGCCAACTACTTGGTAGCAAATCCAACTCCAGCAGAGATAGCCACTAGAGGTATGCAGGCTTGGAATACTCGTTTGCATTTCCATAATGAGCCGTGTACTCAGCATATTGTTTTCTACCCTTAAAACAAGGGGAGTACAAAACTATGTGACTGGTCTGATGAGGAGGCCTTAGTCAGGGCCTACTACTCTAGCATAACATGGCCACAGGCCCAAGGCTGATGCTTGAGCTCTAAGGGAGCGTGCTCAACTTGCCCTGAAAAGGGGGAGTACTTCGACCTGCTGGGCGATAGCTGGGATAGCTCTGAGAACCATGGTACCAGGAGGACTTTGTGAGCACCTTCCCTGACTCGTCTGATCACTTGGGGAATCATAAAGGCTTCTGAGGCAAAGGGTTTGACCTCTGCCTTCGCAAAGACATCTCAAATTCTCTGGACTGAGCGGGGGTGGAATGAGTATTCCTCTGAGGGAAAGTTGCTCCGGGACAACATGTCCGCCCCTATGTTCAGCACGCCCTGTATGTGTGCTTCTCTCAGTGAGAGCAGGTTGCACTGGGCCCACTCTAGGATGGTTTTTGCTAGAATTAAGAGGGGCTTTAAAGAGAGGCCACCCTGGTGATTTATAAATGACACCACCATCATACTGTCTGACCTGACCAAGACATGTTGTCCCACCAGGAGAGGAAGGAAATCCTGGAGAGCTTGATATACCGCCATCATTTCTAGGCGATTGATATGTAGCTCGCTTTCCAGGCCCGTCCATGCAAGGCCAGACGGTTGTCGCACAGAGCTCCCCAACCCATCTTGGAGACATCTATGAAGATGACCTTCCTCTTGTCTACTGCCCCAATTGCCATGCCCTGCTGGAACAAACAAGGGTTTGTCCAAGGGGCCAGGGTTGTGACAGGCTAGGGGTGGGACCCGTAGTTTCAGCCAGAACTGCAGAGCCGGAGATGCTGAACTCATCAGAACTAGCATCCTCTGAAAAGTTCTGAGCAGCAGAGAAGCCCCGGGCGTAAAGGCTTGTACAAGTTGCTGAATAGCCAGAGAATGCTCTGCAGTGACTGTGGCCTTCATGTTGGTCGAGTCTAAAATTATCCCCAGGAACAACACACGTTGGCTGGGAGATAATGAGCTCTTTGTAAAACTGACCCTGAGCCCCAAGCACTCTAAGTGGTTGAGGATAATGGATCTGTGGTATGTTAGCTCCGCCTCCAACTGGGCCAGGATGGCCAGTCATGGAGGTTGTTCAGTATACGCACACCCCTCCGTCTCAGAGGGGAGAGAGCCGCACTTCGTAAAAGTGCGGGGAGCCAGAAAATGCCCGAACGGAAGGACCCTGTATTGATATGCCACCCCTTCCAAGGCGAATCTCAAGAATCGTCTGTGATGGGGGGCTATCTGGATGTGAAAATAAGCGTCTTTTAGATCCAGGGTAAAGAACCAGTCTCCCGGGCGTATTTGCGGGAAGATCTGCTTCAAAGTGATCATTCTGAATGATCGCTATATTAGGGCCCTGTTCAGATGTCTGAGATTGAGAATGGGCCTTAGACCGCCATCCTTTTTGGGGACGAGGAAGTACCTGCTGTAAAACCCTGACTCGCTCAGTGCTGGTGGAACCACCTCTATGGCTCCTTTTGCCAGCATGGTGTTCACCTCAGAACGCAGGACATAGGGGTCCTTGCTTTCCTCAGAGGTTTGGACCACGCCGTTGAAAAACGGAGTACATAACCTTGGTCTGAACGGGGTGCCAGGAAAACTGAATGAGGCATTTTGGAGGGTGGTCCGGCCGAGGCAGGACTTAGCCTCCCCCTCTTCGTCTCTTGGACGTCAGGCCAACTACTGAGGCGCAGGGTCCAATGCTATCTTGGGCCGGGGTCCCTGCCTGGAGGAGGGTGGCGCCTAGCAGAGCGCAAGTGCCATCTGTGCTCTGAACGTGCCGCGGGCTTAGTGGCTGGCAGCTTGTCTTTGGGCGGCTGCTGCTGAGCTGGCGCTGACTTAGGGCGGCTCGAAGCAGAGGAGCTGGAGCATTTTGGAAAAAAGTGTTGTATGGCCTGAGACGACTTTTGTGCCTGCTGTGAAGTGCTCGGCAAAACCATTGAAGGTGGGCCCAAAGAGACCAATGGTTGAGCCCGGCGAGTCAAGGAAGACGGACCCTGTCCATGTCATTGATCTCAGTCAGGTTGAGCCATAAGTAGCGCTCCAGCACCACCATGCTGGCCACCAAATGCCCAATAACCTGAGCCGTGGTTTTCGTGGCGCCCAGAGCCAAGTCCGTAGCACAACGCAGCTCCCTGATGGTGGCTGAGTCGTGCCGAGCCTTATCCAGGTCTCTGAGGAGCTTCACTTGGTACACCTAAAGTACTGCCATGAAGTGTAAAGCGGAAGCTGCCTGGCTGGCCGAGGTGTACGCCTGTCCAGCAAGGGCCAAGGTGGTACGACAGGACTTGGATGGGTGGGCGGTCTTCATCTTCCATCCAATGGCAGTGGGCGGACACAGGTGTGCAGCCACAGCTTCATCCAAGGGAGGCAGCTTGTCATATCCTTTCTGCCCGGTGCCGTCAACAGAGGTGAGAGTGTAAGAGGCAGAAGGATGCAGGCGGGCAGAGTAGGGTAGCATGCCATGACTTGGTGAGCTTGTCATGCACTTCTGAGGAGGAGCTTGGCGACGTCCAGGCAGGAACTACTCATCTAAGCGGCTGCGAGTGGGTTCCTCAGGCGTAGACCACTCCAGACTGAGCTGCTCAACTGCTTTTGACAGCATCCGGGTGAGCTCCAAATCGATTGATGCCCTGGTGTCAAATGGCTCCAAAGACGGCAAGAGGGCGGGGTCAGGAAGTGAGCCCGACCACTCCTCGGCATCCGAAGCAGCCAAGGACATGCGGCTCTTCGTCAGATCCCCCAAACGAAACCAAGTTGTTTGCGATGGTAGAGGAGCATTGGTCTGGGTGGGAGAAATGGACGGGGGAACCTCTCTATGTGGAGAGAGTGAGGCACGCAGGACCTGAGCTGATGTGAGCTCACTCTCATCCAAGCACTGGGATCCTCTGCCCCACCGTTTTTTTCCTCACAGGTTCCTGGGAGGAAGAAAACGGGAGGGTGCGAGGGGCAGACTCGCGTTCTGAAAAGAACGCCATCTGCGGGAGGCAAGCCTCTTGCTCTCACAATGAGAGCAGGTCGATTCAGTGAGGACGGCTTCTGCGTGGGACATGCACAGACATTGCACACACCCACTGTGCCCGTCATCAGCACGCAGAGGGGCTCTACACGTGCCACAATCATGGCGCGATATATGAAGCAACGTTGCAGAGATTTGTTAGAAAAAAGCTCTTTTAGAAAGCAACAGCATTCTAAAGGATACTCCATAGTTCACTTGCACAAACTGCAGGCGGCTCGGGGGCGAAGCACTGACCTGGCTGCTGTAGGGCATCGCTCGACAGAACTTACCAATGACTTTATCAATGAACAACATGATTGAACAAAGCTTCATTTGGTCCAAAAGATCCATTTCCTGACAGGAAACACCTAGCCTTAACAGAAGTGATGACGTGACTTCTTTTAACAAAGGACTCTGTCTAAAGGACTTCTTAGCTCATCAGCAATAAACTAATCAGAACCCATCACATGGATCTGATCACATTAAATCTATTGATTCTCTCACAAAACCCTCTTGTATTATCGGACGGAACAGGAAAACACCCATCAACGGATTTAAAGACGAATCTGTCCTATCAATACCTCCCTTGTGTGGGCAATCCATCCTGACCCGGTCACTCGTGACTCCGGTCAAAGTTTAAACTATGCTTAAGGACTCAATCTTGAATCTCAAAAGGGACAATTGTCGATTACTTAAAGTATTAACTATATCCAGAATAACATCTGCTATGATGTGATTACTAACATGCTGGATTCAATGCATTATATGTTTGTATTCCTGTATGCATCTTCTTTCTCTTATAATCATTGTTGTTAATTAGGTCAGTCTAGTAATATGTGTGGAAGAAGTGTGTCATGTTTGAGCTCTAAATACAGAGTTTATAATTCTCTGTAATTCTGTGTGAATGAAACATTGAAATTCAGTATCAGGAAAATATTAAGAAACTTTATAAAGTTGTTAATAAAACAGGAGAATGTTCTGCAGATATCACGCGATGTGATCAATAGACAATAGACGAGGCGTGTCTAATCTCCGTAGCAACGTCTCATTGGAGGACCGCATCTGAAGGATGGAGCCAAAATTGCTCCCTTAAAACTATGCTGTCCGAACTAGCTGGAAGTCAGAAGTCGGTCAGAAATCGCTCGAAATTGGTCAGAAGCCGGACTGAAGCACAGTCGTTGAAGCCCGTTAGCCGAAGCACCGCTACTTTGAGCACGGCGGAAAAGTCGCATGGGTCATTGATAACTGATTGACCGGGGCTGATTTTCCATCTAACACCCGACTTCAACCACGAGCTGCGCCGCTGATCATTCGACAGCAGTCACATCCAGACTCCGCAACCCTCTGTGAAATATCTGACCAAAGTCTCCCAAGAAGAGAGCCGCTCAAGCCAGACGCTCAGAACAGCGCGTTGCACCAGCCAGCAGCATCCTTCAAAGCTTCCGCGCAACCCACAGGGCTTTCCCGAGAAGACGTCACCTGAAAGACAGCCAATCCAGAACGGGATTCCGCTGTACACGAGTCACGGAACAACCCGATTACCTCAGCTGTCACAGCAAACGCAGGTACAAGCAAACCTCTCTCTCTCTTGCTGGAAACTGGTGAAACTCCTTTAAACCTAAAGAATCAAGCCAAAGCTCTGCTTTTGTGATTTTCCTCAGGTTATGAGTTAAGTTAGCACTGAACTTGGGACTTTTCATAACTCATCAACTCCGCGAATGTGTGTGCATGTATGTATGTGTGTGTGTGTGTGTGTGTGTGTGTGTGTGTGTTTAGCCTTAGTTTCCTGTAATCATTAGAAGTAGTCAATAAATCTTGTTTTGATTTTCACATATACGAGTTTCTTGTGCTGTGTGTCAAATTACTGCCTTAAACGTAAAAGATCAAGTTACCTCTTGCTTATAATATAATAATTACAATAATAACAATAATCATAATAAAATATTGTTACTGTTGGCCGCAGAATAATATTTTATCCAGAATTGGTAAAATACTCTAACCTCAATTTTCGCTGGACGAATAATTGATGAAGTGTTAAATATTAATTCTGAATCATTTACAGTGAATCATTTACAGTTGATTCAATTCTTATTCCCTGTAACAATTAAATTGAGCTAATAAATAGGCTAAGTCCTTACACTGCTGTGAAGCAGTGGGCAATCAGCGCTGCACAAGAGCGGCAATCTGAGTGGCGAGCTGAGAGTGGCGAGAGAGCTGCAGGCTGCTTCGAGGTGGTGGCTGCTAGAGACAGGTGAGCTGCTTGAGAGCAGCGAGCAGAATAGAGAGCGGCGAGCAGGGAGGCGAGCAGATCAAACTGCTGCAGAGCGGCGAGTCAATCAGTGGTGAATCCAGCTGCTTGCAGGTGAAGGCGGCTTCAAGTCTTGCAGATCAAGCGAAGAGATCATATCTGCATCACTGAAGGAGAATGAATCGATTTGCCATGGTGAGACGGCCACTTATAAAGCCCGAGACCCTGCCCCTTTTGGCGGGCTCAAGCGGGCTCGTTTATCATTGGTTCATTTTCTTTAACTTTATGAACCAATGCCCGTGCAGTTCACACTGCGTTTTCCCCATAGCATCTTGTCTTATTAATAATCTATATCAAGCATCGCATTAGTTCAGGCAGGCCATGACAGTCAAGCTTGCACCAGTTGAAAGTCAGCTGTTTCATGACGTGTACCAATCCAGTTGTGACACCTATCACAGCAGTTCATTTAAATCACCATTCATTCTGCCTCTATCTATTGCTTAGCTGCACGCTGCATTTAACTCCCTCCTCCATCCCCAACTCCACCTATCTGGATTCTTTAATCTAATCTGTTGTCTGTTTACGACTGTCTTTTGCATACAGTAATTTTATTTATCATCCTTCCCTGTGTATTTAGCTGTTTACAACACTAATGTAATTGTGACTGTAATTATGTATGTATGTATGTACGTATGTATGATACTGGATCTGTTCTGTACCCCGGGGGGTTTGACTTGCTGCTCTCCCCGTTCTGTCCAAGCAGGGCTGCATGGACGGGCGTGTGGAGTTTGCCCATAACTGATCCACACTGCCAACACTAACTGTATGCATTTATCATTATAATAAATATACATTTGATGAAAGTGGCCTGACTGAAATTAATTAATAAGACGGACGACGCAGTACTCCTGTAGTATCGCAAGGGAACCATGGATTTGGATCTTAAAGGGACTGTAGCCTATATTTGCCATTAATGTTAATAAAACAACAAAAGATGTTAAATAAATGTATACATGGTAAATAAACCTGCTGTATCTGGAAAACAAGTGTATTTAATTTGTATCTCTATAATATTTGTTGTATTGTTTGTAAATTTATTTTTATATTGAAAAAAAGGTTCCACTTTATATTAAGTGGCCTTAACTACTATGTACTTACACCAAAAAATAAGTACAATGTGTACTTATTGGGTTCATATTGAATTACAAAACACTTTTGCTGCTATTGAGGTGGGGTATGGGTAAGGTTAGGGAAAGCTTTGGTGGTATGGGTAGGTTTAAGGGTAGGGGTAAAGTGTAAGGGATGGGTCAACAGTGTAATTATAAATGTAATTACAGAAATTAATTACAGATGTAATTACATGCAGGTGTTTTTAAAATATAAGTACAATGTAAAAACATGTATGTACACAATAAGTGCATTGTATCAAATGATTAATTTAAATGTAAGTACATAGTAGTTAAGGCCACTTAATATAAAGTGGGACCGAAAAAAATTATATATATATAACGGTTTAGTTGCAGCAGGGATGAGACTTAAACAGAGTTCTATAAAACAGAGTATTTATTAAACAAAGGATAGCAACCAAACACAAAGCAAACATAAGAACAGACAATGAGTGCTGGGGAGTGAGTCCATTATAAAGGGTGTGCAGATAATGAAGTCCAGGTGCAGGGAGTTCGTGATCAGCAGGAGGGTAACGAGGAAGTGAGTGCAGGTGAGAATCAGGGAGGATGATGGGAGATGTGACTTGTAACAATATAATGGTAATTATGCCCTTTGAATGTTATTGGACACTGAAATTTTTGTTCTTTAAGTTTGTGACAAGCACATAAAAATGATACCTTTTTTCATTAGAGTAATAATAAAGAAGCTGACGTCCTACATTCATTATTCTCACTGTGTTGTGCTTGGAAAACTGCAACATCAAAAAAAAAAAAAAAAAAAAAAAAAATTCATAAATTCATAGGCATCTGTATTGGTATCGGCGAATACTAGAAAAAAGTATCGGTACTCGTACTTGGTCCTTAAAAAATGGTATCGGTGCATCCCTAACTATCACCTATTTCACATCTGGTCTTATATTCATTTAACTCAATAGAGAGATCATCCATATACAAATTAAAAAGAAGAGGTGACAATATTCCCCCTTGCCGAACCCCATTTGTCATATAAAAGGGCGACAAAACATTCCTACCCCATCTGACTTGTATGGATTGATGTATATACCAGTAATGTAAAATCCTAATCAGATATGGGGGAACCCCTCTTTCTTTCGTAGCTTAATAATTAACCCTTTGAGCGGTACGGTCCCACATGTGGGATTTTTATTTCTGTGCCCCTGGGCGTACAGTCCCACATATGGGATTTCGAACGTTCAGCGAAGTCACATAACTGCCAGATTCAAACTGTGCTTTCGCGCTCTGGCTGCGAGACGGACGCGCGCAGCTCTTGTCATATATCACAACTATGCAGTGTTTTCAGCCACATAACGTTTCTTTTAAGGTTTCAGACGTTTAAATACACATAAGCACCATTAAAACAATATATTTAGAGTTTATAAAATACACACTGATGTCAGACATCAGTGGAAGGAGCAATAACAATCCATTCAAATATAATTTGCCTGACATTTATTCATATCAGACACACATAATGGGCCCAAGTAACTATAAAGTTTACTCTATTATTCTTCCAGTTCACCAACAACTTACTTGCATATATTTCGGGAGAAACGGATGAATTCACCTGCTGTAAATCCGACTGACAGGACTCTGTGAACTACAGTGCAAACTAAGATGGCGGCGCCCATCTCGCGTTATAGATCAAGATAAAGATCATTTATAAAGGCTTTTAAACAACAAAACACACTCACTTACACATATTTGAGGATCAGGATATCAGATAGTTGATGACATGGTAAGCAAGTTTGTGAATATTTTAAATAAACAAGGAAAAACAAAATAATAGCGATCCATCTGTCATACAGTGTTATTGTGGCTGCATTCAGCGCTCGGAAACATTAAAGGCAAACGTTCTAAAATAACGGTCGCCTTAAAAAAAAACTCACTCTGGGGGGACAGTTAGAATATTTTAAACTCACGCTCGAAAGGGTTAATATGATGAAATGCCTTAGAAGCATCTAAAAAAAACATAAATACTGTTGAATTGTGCCTATTTCTAACCACTTTCTTTAATGAATATATGCTTAAATCAGTGCCGTGCTTCCTTTTAAAACCAAACTAGTTATTAAATATTTTTTTTAAATAGTAAATATCCTCATAATATTTGCTCCACAATTTAACAATATTCTCAGCCCCAACAACACCAGCTATGCTAGCTGGCTATGGTATTTTAGTATTATTAATAGTCTTAACTTCTTTCCAGAATTCATATGCATTATTTTGCTGAAATTTCTTGGCCATTGAGTTTGCTCTCATGGTTGCCTCATTTCTTTTGATATACTATACAGCATATTTAAATTTAGCATTTGCGACTTTCTTTTTCTCGTATTCTGGGCCATATCTCACTTTACCTGTTATGACCCAGTTTTTAAATGCATTTCTAGCTTTCTAGTCCTAATGCAGTTCAGAGACATATTGAACTTAAAATAATGTGCACTAATGAGGGAAAAGGGGAATTTTGTGGCCAGTGAACAAAATGATTATCAAAACTAAAGCTGTGCCCAGAACATTTACTTCAATATTAGGGCTGGGCGATACATCGCATGCGATTGTCACGCGCATTTTGTCAGTAAAGCCGGTTCCCTGATTACCGCTAAATCACCATCACCTGCTTTCAAATGGAGCGGCATTTAATAGACAGAGCCGTAGATCACTGATAAGCTACGCAATATCGCATTCATATCGGCAGATGAATCGCCTTCGATAATGAACGCGATATTGCGTAGCTTATCAGTGATCTACGGCTCTGTCTATTAAATGCCGTAGATCACTGATAAGCTACGCAATTTGCAAAAGTGTTCAGACGCAAAAGTACGCAAAAGTGTTCAGACGCTGTCATTGTTTGCTCTGGCTCTAAAACGTTTAGATTATTTAGACAAGTCTGTGATTCAAATATTATGCAGAAAGTCTACATAAAGATATTTTTTCAACATTTGAAAATAGACATTAAATGTGTGAGATGACAGTTTAGTAAAGTCCATATTTTGGTTATTTCTTCATAGTAATTTATATTTTCAGCCTGTGCAAAACAACAAACGCTAAGCTGTCACGAGTTTATCCCAGAATATCTCGATTGTTCATCCAGACTTTTTCATCACTGGGCTTACAGGTACACCATACAGCACTTATTTCTATATATTCTTATTTATCATATATTTTATTTCTATAATTGGGAACTCGATAGTCATTCTCATTATAGCTCTTCACCGGAGCCTGCACAGTCCAATGTACATTGGTGTGTTTAACTTGGCCTTGGCGGATATTGGTGAAAGTTTTTTTCGGACTCACAGTACATCTCATAATGATTGTTTGGCAAACATGTTTTTGTCACGGTACACACAGAAACAACAGACGGATCCAATTGCAGCGGTGTTTTAATGGGTTATCCAACTCAAAGTCCAAAAACAGGCAAATGTCCAAATCCAGAAGGTCAGTCCATACAAAAACAGTAAACAAGCAAAAACAGAAAACCAGGGAACAAAAGTATGTGACATTAAACAAAGAACCACCAACAAAGGCAGAAACAAACCAGGTATAAATAGACAGACACTAATGATGTGATACAAAACAGCTGGTGCAATGAACATGGGATAATGAGTCCGGGGAGTGCGTTATGGGTAATGTAGTGAATGCAATGGGTGGAAACGAGAGTCCGGAATGGAGTGCCCTCTAGTGGCTGAAAGGGCACTCTCACTGGTGATCATGACAGTTTTTTGTGAACTTCTTTATTACTGTACAGACTTACACTCTTCTTGTTCTGGCATTTGATCATTTCATTGCAATCTGTTTGCCACTAAGATATAATGCCATAGTGAATAATAAGTTCATGGCTATATTGTTTTCACTAATATGGGCATTTAACACCTTTCTTGTAACACTGTCAACATCTTTGATGACCAGACTTTCATTCTGTAAATCCAACGTGGTAGAGAGTTGGTATTGTGACTATGGAAGATTTTTGAGGCTGCCATGCAATGACAGTAGCATTAATAATGTTATAGCAATCATCATTACTGCTTTTTTCCTTGTAGCACCACCATTCATTATAGTCCTGTCATATCTGGGCATTTTTATTGCTTTATGTAAAATTACAACTTGGGAAGGACGTTTTAAAGCACTGAAGACCTGTGTTTCTCACCTTTTGGCAGTTGGATCATTCTTTCTTCCCATATTATGCAATATGATTGCTGCACCTTCTATCAATGCCAGGATCATCAGCGGATCTCTTTCATTTGCTCTTCCACCAATGCTAAATCCCATCATTTATGTTTTAAACACAGCTAAAATCAAAGACTTAATCCGAAAAGTGCTTAACAACAGTTCAATCATGACAACTCTCGGAGTGGATTAAATTCAACCAGCATTTATTGCCATGGGGTATGAAGTATACATGGCTTGATTTCGGTGTACGAGATCTGCTACGCTGCTGCTGTTGCTGCTGCTGCTGCAGTTACTGCTGCTGCTGCTGTTGCTGCTGAGAAAATACAAATTGTTTAGCTTAGTCAAATAAAACAACAAGGAAAAGGCTGCTGCAAGAATGGTAGAACCCCTCAAAGCAGTGGACCGCATGGTCCATGCTACCCAAGTTAAGCTTCGGTTTAGTTTAGTAGCTTTGGCCTGATACCCCCCCCCCCCCCCCCCCCCCCCCCACACACACACACAGTAGATCTGAACGCCAAAATATGTGTACTGCTGCTGCTCCGTAGAGCTATAGGCGCGTGTATGACTATCTATGTGAGCCTGGGCCTGCTTTGCCGAGTGGCTTAACGCTATTGAGCTTACCTATAAATGTGCATCTGACCTAGTGGCCTAAGCTAGAATGATACTGAGCCAGAGCTCATATGCATAAATGACATGCCTATAAAATGTGATTGGTTTTATCTAATGCAGTGTATGGTATGCTTTTTTTTTGGATGGTGACCGCTCCGAAAACATTTGTCCCTGGTCCCCTGCATCAAACTTAAATCTCGCAGCCGAGATCCTCCCCTCCACTAGCTGAGGATTCGGATACTGTAAAATGCTGCATACACGTCGTTGCTAACGTCTGCAAATGATCAAATCGAATAATTGTATCTGAATAATTAATATACCAGCCCCACCTGATAATTTAAATCAGAGATGTTTCTTGTCCTTTCAAGTCTTTGGAATTATGTCTGATGTAGCATTTGTGGACTGCCGAATTCCAGCGGCCCATTTCTTTAAGGGTAGTGGATGGTACTCTTGGAATGCTGACATTGCTACACCAATCTGGATGAGTGGTCAGTGTAGACTTCTAGGTTTAAGCCACGTGAGTGACATGGGTGTTAACGAACCAGGCCCTGGTCATCAGTTTCCATCAGCTGTAAGGAAACAGTGGATCTGAGCAGCTGCATCTCCGAATTTGCAGGGATTGTTACATGAAAGAAGAGCAAAACACAGAATTAATGCTAGAAAATAAAGTGTGACCTGTTAAATCTGTCGTTTTTGAGTGCTTAAATGTAAGACAAACAATTTTATTTATTTAGATTATACAAGCTGTAAGAACTGCCTCTAGAAAAGTATGGAATGTGGATCAAGAGCTTTCCTTCTGAGTGGTGAAACATGTAGCTCAGGTGTGTAGGAATAGCTTTGGTTGTTGGGAATGTCTTTACTATGCTGTTCAGTAGACGGTTGCAGGGACTTGGAGAGGCTTGATGCGCTGGGGTCCAGAGTCAGCAACAGGGATGAAACTGTGAATTGAAGAAGCAGATTTTTTTTTTTTTTTATTATATAAATATTTACTGGTAGTTTGCTTAAGCTTGGCTCTAATGCCTTTAAGACTATGTATACCTACTACACACCAAATGCTTAACACCGAATGCCTAAACCTTATGGCTAGATTACAGTCAAAAGGTGCGAATGTGTCCGATTAGAATGTTGTAACGAATGTAGCGGTTATTACTAAATTTATGGATGAAATATGAATATAATAATTCATAAGGTTATGAATAAATTATGATTCATATATCGACCCAACGGGGAATTAAACATATATTGTGAATCAATTACAACGAATTATAATCAATTACATATATGATTAGTTCTGGTTTAATAATTATTTAGAGAAACTGTTCGTTTGTCCAGCAAACTAAGTCCCTCACAGAATATTATAAACAGAGTTATTCTCTGGCCATGAAAATAACTAAAGCATAAAGCGATCGAAAAACGTTAAAGTGACTTGGTCTTCAGTTGAAAGAACAACAGAACAATCGAGCATGAATTAAGTGTTTAATATATGCAGCTACGGCTACCGAGATTATACGTCTAAAATATATACAGAAGTATACACATATATATACACAAGAGTGAGAATGAAGAAAAGACATGGAAAGAAAGATGATCAAAGGATGGCAAATTCTTTGTTAAACCTTTTTGAGAGAGAGCCAGCACAGAAATCAGTTTAGACAAATTCAGATAAATGATAATACTTGCTTATTGGTTCAAGTCCGTGTGTAGCAGTTTCAATGCGCCTGGCTGGGTTGGTCCTTTCAGAGAGGGTTTCTCCGGCGGGGTTTTCAAAAGAGGTTTAAGCTTAAGTAACTTAGCCGAAGAGAGAGAAAGTCTAAGGAAGTGGTCCTCCCGAACTGCGCGCGTGGTTGGGAAGCGCGGTCACCTGAGGCGTCCGTGCACGAGGTGCTCGTGAGTCAGTCGGGAGACAAAGGAGAAGAAGAAGAGAGCGAGTGAAGGTGTGTGTCGTTGTTTTTATGGAAACCCAAGCTAACACACCTCCTGAATTGTAGCGACCAATAGATGCGCAGCACTATTTGGCGGGCAAAGTTGCTTTGTTTGGTCTCCTAGCTGAATTTGCATACTTGATGATTATCCGATCGGATTTCGAGATGGAGTACGTTCTTCACAGGATCATTAAACACATAGAAAAATGCATTTGTCCGTTTTGTGACATGTCTCAATGAATAGCTCAAGTCCGGAGCTTTAAAACGAGATCAAACTCGATAGGTCGGAAAGGCATAGGGAAGAAGTTATGGTTTACAGACAGAATTCCACTATTACCATGCACACTAGCACAAATACACTCCTTTAAACACTAGGAAACATGCATACGCTTCAAAATACAGGATGGGTATATGTTGGCATAATTTGTATTTTACATATACAGTCAAAAATGTATGTTTGTGAGTTTCTGTATGTGTCTGTGTGTGTGTTTTTGTGTGTCCCTGTGTGTGTGGGGTGTTGGAATGTGGATCTGGTCAGTCTCTGGGGGGGGTGCTCCTTTTTGAAGTCACCAAAGTGAGGAAGTTGGACTTTTCTGTTTACCATCGCAGGCCCACAAACCTGCCGAAAGTCACAGCCGTCCGGCGCCGATTTAGTGATTTATAAACAAAGTTCACCAGTTAAAAGCGTTCTGAAAACTCCAAAGTTTATTGACTCTGAACGGATCCATCCAGGCGTTACAATGTGCATAAGTGCTTTAACAAGATGGACGCAATGCAAACTAAGAGATTGAAAAAAAATCTCCCAGACCACTTGAGCAAATAGTATGAAGATTTGGCAACCTTTATCATTGGAAAATCATTTAGTCCCATTGAAAGTTTATGTCATTAGAACAGAGATAATGGAGCAATATCCTAACGTGCTTCGGCTGAACCAGTCCGAACACACTAGGTTGACTGAACAAGCCTTGGAGTGTGTTGGAAGTTGAGCAAATAATAAGTTAGGTTGAAGGTGTATATGCGAGAAGGCCATTACTCTGAACATCCTCATGTACTATGTTTAGTCGCTATATATTATGTAAAGCTTGCTGCTACTAGATTTGAACGTGTAGCTGCTGATAATGCTTGTATTTACCCCCACGTCAATGCAGACTGTAACACCCTCTTAAAACAAAGGCATGGTTTGATGTTTGTAGAAGGCTAAGCAGTAGATGTGAGTGCCCAGCCCCGAATCCAGAATTTCCCAGAATTTAGTGAGGATAAGCAGAAACTACCATGTAGCAAGCACTCCACCAATAGATACCAAGACTGTGGAACTATATTTTTGATTTAGTTAGTTTAAATCGTATTTAGTATGGAACTCAGTATTTTAAATATATTTCTATTATATCTATTAGTCTGAGTTTGCATGCTGGCGAGTTGTATACCATATCGCTATCCCATGCAGTAGTAAATAAATATAAATTTAGGGTCAGAGGTGAAAAGCACCAAATCAAAATATGTCAGACTCAATGATGCGTCAACATCTACTCCCTAAACATGACAGTCCCCCTAAAATATGATGTTTGCATGGTTTGTCCAATATGCATACATGACTTGATAGTTTATTCAATTGTTATCCTATAATTCATTATCATAATTTATGATTTAATGCCATAAGCAACACTAGCTATTCATAGCAGCATTTAATTCTCATACAATCATTTAATTACCCAGAATTCTTCCAGAAAGACTAAACTGTCCATTAGATATTTCTGAATAAAAATGCTGCCTGATGCCATTTGATGGAATTAACGCAGTCTATGCCACCCGCTGTCTGGGAGAGTGCATAACATCATGCTAAGATTATTCACACCCAGCACATCACCTGTTCCACCTGCTGCCCTCAGGGAGATGATACCGGGCCATATAAACCAGAACCACCAGACTGTCCTGCAGCTTTTAACTGTAATGAACTGTAGAATGAATATCTTCAAATTTACATCTGGCCCATCACATTCACCACGCTCCTACGTAAATGCAGTAGCTGAGACTGGAGTACATGTGCTTGTTGCAGTATATGTTATCTCGTTATTTAGAACAATGACATGAATAACTTGGATTAAAATGACATAAAATAGGCTAAAATATGTTTTACACTTAATTTCTTTCACGAGTCATGGCGGTTATCAAATCACTATTATGGTTTCTCACTTTAGTACATAAGAATAGTAAAATACAGTAGTTCAAAATTGCGTATCGACACGGTGTTTATCACACACACACACACACACACACACACACACACACACACACACACACACACACACAGTAGCTATATCGAACACAAACACGCACACGCGCACACGCGCATACACACACAGTCAGTAGCTATATCAAACACAAATGCTTGGCGCTCGTTACAGAAGCATTAACTGAACATATGCTGCGAGATCGTGCAAACACTAGTCTTTACAGTTGGCGCGTATGAGTGCCGCTACATCAGTGGAATGTCCGCACTGCAATGAATCTGCTAGGCCTATACTCCTGTTAGCAAATGATGTGATTGAGCAGTTATTGATTCTGACTGATAATAATAAATACCTCTGAAGACACTCAGATAAACGAACATCTCCGTGATCGTCAAGCAGCTCAGCAACACCCCGCAACTGAACACCCAACGCTGTCCACGCGACCCATATTGCCAGGTAAAATGCCTAATTACGGCGTCAACCGGTAATGTTACTTGCTTCGTTGAAGGTACTGAAGCTACTTTGCACACTTAGGTAAGTGGAATGAAGACCTTTCTGAAGGACAGCAGTGAAATCTGATGCTTAAATTGTATCCGACTTGAACGTAATTCTCCGTTCGTCCCGTAGTTATGAAGTAGTGTATATTTCCCAAAAGTGTATGTAATGTTAACTGCTCATGTTCTTAATATGGGGAGTGCATGCCAAAGAATGGCTGACTTAATTTCTGAATTTCAATAGAAATGTCAAAATCACTCCTCCTATGGGTCTAATAGGCTGTCAGTGACAGCATTCCCTCTGGCCACCACCCAAGCTATAAGCCTCAAAGAGGCCTCCAGAAACATCTATAGTCCTACCAAGGCCGCTCAAAGGCTTGGAACCAACAACTTCAACAGAAGGGGTCCCTTTAAGGGAATGTGGCCAGGGAGCCAAAAGGAGCCCCGGCTAGTCACTTCTCAGGGGAGCATAGTCTACCCTGACTGCCACGATCGGTTTGTGTGAGAAACCAGACAGTATTTATATTTTTTTTTACCTCTAAAACACCACTATGTCCAACTGCCCTCCACATCCGGTTGGTGAGGTCTGAACGCGCTCTGAAAATGGAAGTGATGTCTCGCACTCATTGAAGCAAAGCGCAAGACATCACGTTTTTTGACCTCACTAACAAGATGCTGAACGCAGTTAGACATAGTGGTGTTTTAGAGGTAAAAAATTATATGAATACTGTTCGGTTTCTTGCACAAACCGATCATTTCGTGTCTTAGGACATCAGTGTGTCAATATCACGGGCCGCAGGGTTTAATTTGGATTTGTCTGTGCGTGTTTTTTGACTCTTATAGATGGAGTTCCTATTGACGCGCATTATACGACTGACAGACAGGAACGGTTGGAGTTAAAAATCATAATGTGTTCTACTGAAGAAACAAAGTCACCTACATCTTGGATGCACTGGGGGTAAAAAGATAAACATCAAATTTTCATTTTTGGGTGAACTATCCCTTTAAGCTGGCGAGGCTCTCCTAGGAGTAGCCTACTCCAGGCTACTGCATGCTAGGAGGCAGAAAGCTACAGCTGAACCGCCTCTGTCAAAAAAGACGTATTCCAAGTACAAGCCTAGGCAGGATATCGGGGCAGCCCGAAATAAGGGCCGGCACACACACATTCATGACCTTCCTGGAGCTCAATAAAGCGTAGACTTCAGCCTAATAACTTTAAAGAAAGGAGGCCGGCTCACACAACACTCAGGGGAAATGACCACCTGGAGCTCAATGGAGCGGTGGCGGTGGAGCGAGAGGAAACCACTTCACTTGACCTAGAGAAGGTATCAAGGGGGCCTTACAAAGGCCAAACACCTAAAAATCATGATATTACCTGGAGCTCAGCAGAGCGATGGCTTCAACAAACGCTATTAAGACCTCATAAAGAAAAGAGGCAAATAGTAAGGGTGCCACAACAACCTTCCCTAATAATGGGAGCTCCAGGGATCCAGTTTAAATGCCCAAATACATAAAACATAGAATAAATATCCCTTTATTCCTTTCTACAGGGAACTGAGGTCACTAAATTTGTAATGGCTCTCACAGAGGGAGAGGTAACCTAAAGCTCAACCTGAGACTTCAAAAGAGCAGAGGCCTAAACGTAAAAGTGGCCTGCCATACTCTACAGTCTGAAAGGATGCGCCTGGGACATAAAAGAATAAAAGCCCCCCTATTATTCCTTTCTATAGGGAGCTGAGGTCATTAAATGTAAAATGGGTCCGTGTACGTTTTGACAGTTTGTTTTCCAATTTGAAATGAAATACGCAGAAACGAGAAAACAGTCGCTTCCTGTTTTTTCATTTGTTAAAGAAAATGGAAAAACGAGATTTTGGCTTGATTTTCGTTTTTTCAGGTCACGGATAGAAAACGGAAACACGACTTCAAAACTCGTTTTCCACATGTGGGCGGTCATTACACGCCCCTTTCAGCCAATTGGTCAATCAGATCTGAGCCAGTGACGTCATCTTCAGTTCATTCAACAAAATAATAGTCCTCTGCTGCTATATCAGTAGCTATATGTCATATATCGGCTTTCTTCTGTGCAATCTAACCCATATTTCACCGAAATATTTATCTCAGAAATGTTAATCAGCACACAGACTGTTGTAATGCTGTTTGTAGTTTAATATGCATGGTGAAACTGCGCTACCCACACAGAAGAGCGGATGAAAAGCACAGATTTTTTTTTAAAAACTACAGTTTTTATTTTATTCTATTTTGAATAAATAGAATAAATCACAATAAATAAGTAGTGTAAGCAATTTTGAATTTGGGGGCACCACTACATAGCTATTTTAGTTTTGACAAAAATAATATATTGTAGCATCTGGACCAATCAGGCACACAAAATTATTCATTATATTTAAGGAATTATCCATAAACTCACTCTATCAAAGTTCTGTGAACCCATCCCCCCCAAAACTGCAACTAGCATCCC